>NC_069500.1:100901621-101096621 GCF_027579735.1 Bombina bombina
AATATATATCTCAAGTAGAACTCTTAGCTCTATGTATCCAGGGGAGCTGTGTGGAAATCAAACAAAATAGAGTATTGCTTTGTATCCAGCATATAATAAGTTATGACATAAAGACTGCATTGTAAGCAACCCCAACTTAACGTATTACAACTATTGCAATTTACCAATCGTAGAGGAATGTTTGTTAGAGGAACAAATCGGCTCAAATCTGTTAAAGACCCCTAAGGTGAACAAAGCAAGAACAACAATTTAAAATACCCAACATATTTACATAGTAAATGGCTTCAATTGAAGAAAATTTTTTATAAAAACCATGTAAAGTTCTGCATAACCCTACATTTTATCCAGTTTGATGGGGCCAGTCCAAATTTGACAAGCGTTAGTCCAAACACCATCGGAGTCAGCCCGCGTGCGGTCCTCCCATTCTATCCGATACCAACCTTACCCTGAGCCAGCGGTTGACGGGAAGGGTCTGATAGCCAGCCAGCATGACACACAAAGAGACATGTGAAGAACAGCTCCCCCGGAAGAAAGAGCCGTGGGCACCGAAGGAAGTGTGCAAATGCATTGTCCTCACATGTCTTGTAAGCAAGTAGGTACATTGAGGTCAGCTTGGTGCAAAGTTCTGGGAGATGGGCCTGTAGCGGGTCAGCGGAGCAAGACAGCAGAGAATAGACTCCACTCTTCTCTTGAATAGTGCCGGTTGATGTCACGTGAGAAATTCCGGGCTCCGTCAGCTCTTGCAATAGGTTTGGTGATGTACTCATGCCGTTTTTTCCCCCAGCATCCAAAATGGTATTCACTGCCTCTTGTGTAGAGATTGGCGCCTTCACTCTTTCATGTTATCTTGTCGAGCTCCGCCATCAAGGGCCTGGGCCAATCTCTGCCGAACCGTTTCACTGAGGCTTGAGCACTGAGCAATGAGCGAGTCAAATAGAGGTGAGAATATGTCTGATATATCAGTCAGCACACTGCATGGTTGTAGCGAGGATGTGCAATGGTTACCGTCAGCACGGCAAAATCGTAATATTTCTTTAATGTGCCTTCTGGGGTAGAAGAGATGTATATGTCTATTCGTTGTAAGTTCCCGGACAGCTTACTCTGTCAAGGGAGGCACGAATGGCTAAAGATAGTGGCCAATATTGGAAATAATCCAAATTTTTCTGTAGAGCTAAACAAACCTGCCACCATCTTAGGAAGCCGCCCACCGAAAGTCCGAAACTACTTCTTTAATGGATATGGCAGGACTGGAATAACTGTGTATTAGTGTTTGTTACTTTTTCATCAAAGGATCCATAGGGCTTTCTTATTGTTTGGAAGGGGGAGGCACTGATGCGGTGAGGCACCATTAGAGCCTGGTGGAGGAGCCTCAGCTCTGCAACTGTGGGGACGCCAAAGTGAAACCCGGGGATCAACTTCAAAGTGGAATGTCATCAGGTTTGTTTCAACTTCAAAGATACTGGCTTCAATTTATCTGTGATTGTATCTGATACAGGTTTTACTATTATTTTGGCAACAATGTCTATTGTTCACTAAGGATGAGTGTGATTGGAGCCGTGTCCATTTGAACTTCTACAAGCTGCAAGTTTATAGAGCAGAAGAAACGTATGTCCGAACTTTGCATTATATTTTCATTAATTATTTTGCCCCAATTTCCTCTAATTTAAGTCTGAAAATTGTGGATTTTTCAGTCCTGAAAACTGAAAGAACACATGGCAGGCTACACAATTCTAACCTTGCTGCAGATATCTTCCTTATTTGCTGTTTGTTATCTTTTCTATTGAAGCCAAGCAATAAAAGTTTTATTAACACAATGACAGTGGCATGCTCTGTCATCTCCAGACTCGAGTCCAAGACTGGAAAATTGTGAGTACGGTGAGGAAATTGACTATTAAAAAATAAATGCAGCAAACAAGGTGTTAATCTGTTCTAAAAAATTAAGACTTTTCTACCCCTTTCAACTTGCTTTACACCCCACTAGGGGCTAGATTAAAAATGGAGCGCTATTTTGTGTTACCGCCC
Organism: Bombina bombina; assembly: GCF_027579735.1. Taxonomy (NCBI): domain Eukaryota; kingdom Metazoa; phylum Chordata; class Amphibia; order Anura; family Bombinatoridae; genus Bombina; species Bombina bombina. The sequence goes on from NC_069500.1 coordinate 100,903,644, forward strand.
GCTCGTTATCTTTGCTAGATGGAGGCTTTTTGCAAGCTTTGGGTAGCATTCATATTATGAGTTGAAAATAAAAGTTTTGTGTGCGAGCGGAACACAACGCTTGCAAAAATATAGACTTTGCAAAGTTGCAATCTCATTAATGTACTCCCCCATAGACTTCAATGGAGCGGGCAAAGTGCAAAAAAAACCTAACACCCATACTCACGTGCAAACCCGCAATCCAATAAACCCCTACTCTAATAATCCCTAAATCGCCACAACCCCCACGAAAAACAACTCCCTATACTTTTTACCCCTAAACACCCACTTAACCCACAGCAAATTACTTCACTCCACTATTAACCCCTAAACTGCCTGGCATGATGACATCAGGACAGGTCCTTCTACTGCACAGTGCTACATAAATAATCTCACTGACTTACTGAACTTCGCGCCTCTTGGCTCTCTCTTCCCCACCTACTATGATCATGATGAAAGAGAGAGTCGGGCACTGATTGGCTGTTCTCTGGCAGAGGCTACCAATAAACATAGCCTCTATTGAGCTGTATGGCCTGCGAGTTAAGCACCACTGGGTGTCAGGCTTTAGCAATTCTCCTCTAACACATCCATATTGTGCAAAGGAGAGGCAGCGGAACGGCTTACAGCCTCTCCTTTGCACAATATGGAATCTTGATAGATGGTATAATTGGCTACTAATCTAAGTATATTTTTTGCATGGTGGCAGAGGGCTGGGGGGGGGCATTACTATACAAATATATATATATATATATATATATTATAAATTAAAAATTATTATTATTTTTTATTTTATTTTTATTATTAATAAAGTGTAATTACACACATAGGACAGGGGAGGAGCTGCCTCCCCTGCCTCCTATGACTGCACATCACTGCTGCATGTATTTGTCGATTGTGATTGGCTCACACATGAGTTCAGTCAGAAACCATTAGTGCATTGCTGCTCATTCAACAAATTATACCAAGAGAATGAAACAAATTAGATAATAGAAGTAAATTAGAAAGTTGTTTAAAATTATATTCTCTATCATGTCCCTTTAAGTTTCACAACATCAAAAGATAGCATCGCAAATAAAATGATTTGCAGGTTGAAGTGAGAAAATAATGTTAGATAATTCTGGGTCTAAAGACAACTGCTGAGCTAAACTGTCCAACCAAAATATAGAAGCAGCAGGAACATCAGCAAAAGATATAACTGGTCTAAGAATATAAACAATATGCAAATATGCCCTTCTAAGATAAGATTCAAGTTTTCTATCTAAAGGGTTTAAAAAGATGTGCTGTCTTCTATAGGAATGGTAGTACCTTTGGCAAGAGTGAAAAAAGCCCCATCAACTTTAGGGAGTGTTTCCCAAAGTTTCAAATTAGCAATAGGTAAAGTATACAATTTTTAAAACCTAGAAGGATTAAACGAAGTACCAGGCCATTCTTTAGCAATGAGATTAGAGATAGCATCTGGAATAGGAAATACTTTAGGAATAATATCTTAAATACAGAATTTAAATTATTACTAGGTCTATCATCAGGAGTCTTAGGCTCCTCAATCCCTAAAGTAAATAATACTTCCTTAACAAGAGGACAAATATATTCCATAAAAAAGAAGATTTGTTAATCCCTGTCTCTGATGTAAGATCCTCAGAGGAACCCCCCATCAATAGAAGATACGTCAGTATGCTGTCGGTCAGTACAAAATTCACTAGGTTTAAGAACATAATGTAAAACCCTTTAACATTTATTAGAAGGCAGAATAGCAGACATAGGCCCCAATTTATCAAGGTCTGTTGGACCTGATCCGACAGTGCGGATCAGGTCCGTCAGACCTTGCTGAATATGGCAAGCAATACGCTCACAAGAGCTGCTGGTGCAATGCCGCTCTCTGCAGACTCGCGGCCAATCGCCCGCCAGCAAGGGGGTGTTGTAGTCGATCGGGTTGATTTCCGGCGATGTCTGTCCGCCTGCTCTGAGCAGACAGACAGGTTATGGAGCAGCGGTCTTGTGACCGCTGCTTCATAACTGCTGTTTCTGGCGAGCCTGCAGGCTTGACAGAAACACGGGACATCAAGCTCTATTCGGAGCTTGATAAATATGCCACATTGCCTGTAGCAATGAAATCTTTCATTGCTGCAGAAATGCCCTTTTTCATTAGACTGAAAATTATTAAGAGTGATAGCATTTATACTCATAGAAAATATTAAAACAATAGCCACATAATTGAGCTGAAGAAATCAGATCAGCCTTTAACAAACACACTTATCTTTTTGCAGAGGTATGTTCAAGCAGCTTAGTGTATAAGGTAACTTCTGAGGCAGGTTCAGTTTGAGACATAGCTGCAAAAAAAAAGTATAAATAGTTTGATATTTGATATATATGCTTCTATATATAGCAGGTTTGAGAGAGCGGGAAACAGTGCTAATGTATAAACAAAGTAAGCATTGAAATAAGCAGTGCTGCATATAGCTTTCTAACAAAAAAATGAAAAACATAGGGCGATTTGGGGGTGGAGTTTTATCCGCAAACATGTCATGCTTTTTTTTTTTTTTTAAAGACATACAAAGATATATTTCAAACTCAAACAAACCTGTTTTGCAACTATAATATATAAGGAGCACTAAACAACTGACTCAAGGCAGATATATACAGTATATATATATAATATAAACAATATATAACAACTTTACTTAAAAAAGTGCCTAATCCATAGCTATAGGCAAAAACATGGTATCATCAGGCAATACTCCCTTTACATTCCTCAAGACAAACACTGCACTTAGAGAGGAACTGGGCTTCAATATGCTTAGAATCGCCTTTCACCTAAGAAATCAAGCACTTCTTCACCACCTCCTAAGGAGGCAAAGTTTTTTTAAACTGAGGTATGAGTGAGGTGGAAGGTGTATTTATAGGAATTTGAGATTTGGGAAACTTTGCCCCCTCCTGGTAGGAATGTATATCCCATATGTCTCTAGCTCATGGACTCTTGCCACCTATATGAAAGAAATCTTTAATACAACATTGCAGCATTCTGCATTCAGCACAAAATATTTCTACATTTTCCTATAATAATTTTCTGCTAGTGCACTGTTATTATAAGATGCATTTTAGTTATGAATAAACCGATACAAAGTATGATGTGGTATACATAACTATATCAGAGATTATGCACCCTGTTTGGTGCAAACCAGAGGGTTTTTTAGTGCACTTCGCTCCTTTAAAGTAAAGAAGTTAAAACATTAACTTTAATAATAATTATTCTAAAAATGTAGACCAGGATTACACAAAATATAGCCTGTAAAATAAAAATCACTGACAACAGCACCCCAGTATTCCTGGATAATAGCTGGATATGTCGGCATCAGTTGGGGTACCGCTAAAATCAGGCCCCAAACCACAGAACACAAAAATAATAAAGAGAGCATGTGAAAAAAAATCAGTTTACAGTTACAGGATATTTGAATGAAACAGCAGTTAATCAGAATACATCAGTTCTAGCCGCTCTTCTTCTGATTGGATAGCGGTCTGATAACCTAAAGGGGGAATCATAGTAGAGAGAATTTTATTGGTTCAGCGCTTACTGAACACGGCTTTTCTTATCCCGAATCAATCAAAGCCAATCCCATTAATGCCTACTTGTGCATTCATTTCCTATGAAGGACATTTAGTTTTTTTTAAAGGGACACTGAACACAATTTTTTTTCTTTTGTGATTCAGATAGAGCATGCTATTTTAAACAACTTTCTAATTTACTCCTATTATAATTTTTCTTTGTTCTCTTGCTATCTTTATTTGAAAAAGAAGGCATCTAAGCTTTTTTGGGGTGTTCAGGACTCTGGACAGCACTTTTTTTTTATTGGTGGATGAATTTATCCACCAATCAGAAAGAGAAACCCAGATTGTTCACCAAAAATGGTCCGGCATCTAAACTTACATTCTTGCATTTCAAATAAATATATCAAGAGAATGAAGAAAATTTGATAATAGGAGTAAATTAGAAAGTTGCTTAAAATTTCATGCTCTATCTAAATCACGAAAGAAAAAAAATTGGGTTCAGTGTCCCTTTATCAATGAAAAGTGACTACCTGAATGGGAACTGAAACTTTATTAAGTAAAGATCACATGATATCCATTTAGCCAATCGAAGTAGTGCCTTCCATGTTGTAACATAACATTACCTTTTAATAACATTAATTAATATGCAATATAATTTCACAGTCTATGTTTGTGTGATTGCAATTAAATGTGGTAGGTCTTCCATTATAATATATCACTTCACATTATATTATTACATTAGAGTCCCCTAAGATACAAATTCGTAATCCTTTATTCTCCTAAGTAATGAAGGAGTAGTGTAAATAACAGAGGTGGTAAAATAAATTAAAACACTGTGATTCTTCTCAAATAAATACCCAATAATTGTTATTCTCAATCATACCATGGGGGAAAGCACTATTCATGAGAAAAATCCACCTTGTTTCTTTCTGCAACTATAAGGACTGTTTTTCCCAACCCCTTATACCACACTTAAAGGGACATAAAACTTTCATGATTTAGAAAGAGCATGCAACAACTTTCTAATTTACTTCTATTATCTAATTTGCTTCATTCTTTAAATATCCTTTGCAGAAAAGCATATCTAGATAGGCTTAGTAGCTGCTAATTGGTGGCTGCACATAGATGCCTCATGTGATTGGCTCACCCATGTGCGTTGCTGTTTCTTTGACAAATAATGTAGCAAATTAGATAATAGTAGTGAATAGGAATGTTTTTCAAAATTGTATTCTCTATCTGAATCATTAAATTTTGGGGTCCCTTTAATAAAATCCAAACCCAAACATTTTAAAGCCTTTGTATTTGAAATATTATATGTTAGGAAATGTCTGGTCACTGATGTAATTTTTATTTTTTTTCCAAAATCATTTTAGAATTTAGGGGCACGATCTGATATACGGCGCAGGTTTCGGCGCAAGCGTGGAAACCTGTGCCGCTTGTAGTTTCAGCTTGCACATCGAGCTATCCCATATACGGCGCCGGCATTTGCTAAAGTGCCGTAAGTCTGACAAACTAGCGATGTCCAGAAATCTGCGTAAGTACAAATTTCCGGAGTCGCCAGTGACTTACGGCACTTTAGAAACTGCCGCCGCATAAAAAAAACGGACTAAAATATTAAATCTCCCGTTACTGTCTAACACGCCTCCCAAACATATCCCGCCACGTATACCCCTCTATCCGCAATCCCCCCTCTCACTCCTAATAATAAATATATTAACCCCTAAACCGCCGCTCCCGGACCCCGCCGCCAGCTACATTAACTATATTACCCCCTAATATGATCCCCCTACACCGCCGCCATCTATTCTAACTATATTACCCCCTAATGTGAGCCCCCTATCACGCCGCCAGCTACATTAACTATATTACCCCCTAATATGATCCCCCTACACCGCCGCCACCTATTTGAACTATTTTAACTATATTAACCGCCACCTACATTATATGTACTACCCCCTTACACCGCCGCCACCTATCTTAAAATTATTAACCCCTAATCTAATCCCCCTACACCTCCACCACCTATAATAAATGTATTACCCCCTAAAATACTAAAGTGTCCCTACACTGCATTGCCCCAAAGTAATCAGCTATATTACCAGCCCTTAAAAGGGCCTTTTGAGGGGCATTGCCCCAAAGTAATCAGCTCTTTTACCTGTAATCTGACCCCCCTACACCGCCGCCACCTATATTAAATATATTAACCCTAATTATATTAGGGTTAATATAGTTAATATAGTTATTATATTATATATATTAACTATATTAACCCTATCTAACCCTAACACCCCTAACTTAATTATTATTGCAATAAATCTAAATAATATTAATCTTATTAACTAAAATATTCCTATTTAAAACTAAATACTTACCTATAAAATAATCCCTAAAATAGCTACAATATAATTAATAATTACATTGTAGCTATTTTAGGGTTTATATTTATTTTACAGGTAACTTAGTATTTATTTTAACTAGGTACAATAGCTATTAAATAGTTAATAACTATTTAATAGCTACCTAGTTAAAATAATTACCAATTTACCTGTAAAATAAATCCTAACCTAAGTTACAAATACACCTACACTATCAATAAATTAATTAAATAAACTACAATTATCTAAACTAAAATATAATTAAATACACTAAACTAAATTACAAAAACAAATAAACACTAAATTACAAAAAATAAAAAAATTACAAGAATTTTAAGATAATTACACCTAATCTAAGACCCCTGATAAAATAACAAAGCCCCCCAAAATAAAAAATATGTCCCTACCCTAAACTAAATTACAAAAGTAATCAGCTCTATTACCAGCCCATAAAAGGGCCTTTTGTGGGGCATTGCCCCAAAGTAATCAGCTCTTTTACCTGTGAAAAAAAGAACAACCCCCTCCATTACAACCCACCACCCACACACCCCTACTCTAAAACCCACCCTATCCCCCCTTAAAAAAACCTAAGTCTAACCCCCAAGTGCTCCTTACCTGTCCTGAAGACCGGCAGAGAAGGTCCTGTTCCAGGCGGAGAAGTCTTCTTCCAGGCGGCGACCGCTTCTTCTTCCAGGAATCAGCCGGCGCGGAGCGGAGGAGTTGAAGACCGATGACCGTGGAGCTGAAAACCGTCCTCTCTGGAACTGAAGACCGGCGATGCAGGAACTGAAGATCGGCGACGCTGTAACTGAAGACCGGACCCATGGAGCGTGGAGGATCCTCTTCATACGATCGCCGCCGTACACTGAATCGGAATTCAAGGTACACGATTAAAAATGGCATCCCTTGAATTCCTATTGGCTGATTTGAGCCTTCAAATTCAAATCAGCCAATCGGATGGGAGCTACTTTAATTCTATTGGCTGATTTGATTAGCCAATAGAATAAGAGCTACTGTAATTCTATTGGGTATTCTAATCAGCCAATAGAATTACAGTAGCTCTTATTCTATTGGCTATTCAAATCAGCCAATAGAATTAAAGTAGCTTTCATCCGATTGGCTGATTTGAATTTGAAGGCTCAAATCAGCCAATAGGAATTCAAGGGACGCCATTTTTAATTGCGTACCTTGAATTCTGATTCAGTGTACGGCGGCGATCGTATGAAGAGGATCCTCCATGCTCCATGGGACCGGTCTTCAGTTCCAGCGTCGCCGATCTTCAGTTCCTGCATCGCCGGTCTTCAGTTCCAGAGAGGACGTTCTTCAGCTCCGCGGTCATCGGTCTTCAACTCCTCCACTCTGCGCCGGCTGGTTCCTGGAAGAAGAAGAGGTCGCCGCCTGGAAGAAGACTTCTCCGCCTGGAACAGGACCTTCTCCGCCGGTCTTCAGGACAGGTAAGAAGCACTTGGGGGTTAGACTTAGGTTTTTTTTAAGGGGGGATAGGGTGGGTTTTAGAGTAGGGGTGTGTGGGTGGTGGGTTGTAATGGTGGGGGTTGTTCTTTTTTTTCACAGGTAAAAGAGCTGATTACTTTGGGGCAATGCCCCACAAAAGGCCCTTTTAAGGGCTGGTAATAGAGCTGATTACATTTTGTAATTTAGTTTAGGGTAGGGACATTTTTTTAATTTAGTTTAGTGTATTTAATTTTATTTTAGTTTAGATAATTGTAGTTTATTTAATTAAATTATTGATAGTTTAGGTGTATTTGTAACTTAGGTTAGGATTTATTTTACAGGTAAATTAGTAATTATTTTAACTAGGAAGCTATTAAATAGTTATTAACTATTTAATAGCTATTGTACCTAGTTAAAATAAATACCAAGTTACCTGTAAGGTAAATATAAACCCTAAAATAGCTGCAATGTAATTATTAATTATATTGTAGCTATCTTAGGGTTTATTTTATAGGTAAGTATTTAGTTTTAAATAGGAATATTTTAGTTAATAAGATTAATATTATTTAGATTTATTGCAATAATAATTAAGTTAGGGGTGTTAGGGTTAGATAGGGTTAATATAGTTAATATATATAATATAATAACTATATTAACTATATTAACCTTAATATAATTAGGGTTAATATAGTTAATATAGGTTGCAGCGGTGTAGGGGGGTCAGATTAGGGGTTAATATATTTAATATAGGTTGCAGTGGTGTAGGGGGATTAGATTAGGGGTTAATATATTTAATATAGGTGGTGGCGGTGTAGGGGGGTCATATTACAGGTAAAAGAGCTGATTACTTTGGGACAATGCCCCGCAAAAGGCCCTTTTAAGGGCTGGTAATAGAGCTGGTTACTTTGGGGCAATGCCCCGCAAAAGGTCCTTTTCAGGGCTATTTGTAATTTAGTTTAGGGTAGGGACATTTTAGTATTTAAGGGGGTAATACATTTATTATAGGTGGCGGTGGTGTAGGGGGATTAGATTAGGGGTTAATCATTTTAATATAGGTGGCGGCGGGGTAGGGGGATTAGATTAGGGGGTAATATAGTTAATATAGGTGGCGGCGGGGTAGGGGGCTCACATTAGGGGGTAATATAGTTAATGTAGGTGGCGGCGGTGTAGGGGGCTCACATTAGGGGGTAATATAGTTAAAATAGGTGGTAGCGGTGTAGGGGGATTAGATTAGGGGGTAATAATTTTAATATAGATGGCGGCGGTGTAGGGGGATTACATTAGGGTTTAATAATTTTAATGTAGGTGGCGGCGGGGTCGGGGGCGGCGGTTTAGGGGTTAAACACTTTATTAGGGATTGTGGCGGGGGATTGCGGTTGACAGGTAGATAGACATTGCGCATGTGTTAGGTGTAAGGTTTTATTTTGCAGGCAGTTTAGGGAGCTGCGGCGCTCCAATACTCAGTGTAAGGCTTACTACGCCTGCATTTTGTGGCGAGGTGAAAATGGAGTAAGATTTCTCCATTTTCGCCACGTAAATCCTTACGCTGTATATTGGATACCAAACTGCGCGGGTTTGGTATACCTGTCTATTGGCCAAAAAACTACAGCCGAAGGCAGAAATATACGAGTGTAACTTCTATGTTATGCCGTATATGTGATACCAAACCAGCACAAAATTTGGCGTCGCCGGCTTTTGCGGGTGACGCTGCATATCGGATCGGGCCCATGGATGTTGCAAAAATGTTCTGTGATTCTTACAGCTAGGGTGCGTGTGGACTTACCTGTATAATACTTATGACAGTCACAGCTTAAACAGTAATTTACATTTTTGGTCTTACAATTCATATAACCTTTATATAAATGTTTTTTATCAAAACTGTTAATATTTTCTGTTTTTTTGACCATATATTGGTAAACTGGCACGAACCACACGCTACTAAACAATGGTTTTCTTTTTGCCATACAATCAAAATGACTATTGACCAAGGAATCCTTTAAGTTGTGAGCTCTCCTAAAGTTATTGATGGAGTTTGAGGTAAGATTTCACCAAGTAAGATTTCAGATTGTAGTATATAACAATACTTAAATACTGTAAATATCTGTTTGACTTCCTGAGACTGATCAGTATATGTAGAAATAAGTAAAGTTTGCAAAGAAGGGAGATCTGTTGACTCAAAAATGGTTGCTGGAAAAACTTGTTTTAATTGTAGTGATCCAAAACAAGTCAAAGTAAATCAAAGTACATAGGGTCACAGTAAGGAAAGCCTGACGCATTTCGCGCATGCGTAGATGCGCTTCTTCGGAATAAACCTTACATTCTCCATCTGATTTACGCCTAGATTTAGAGTTCTGCGGTAGCCGTCAAAACCAGCGTTAGGGGGTCCTAACGCTGGTTTTGGTCTACCGCTGGTATTTAGAGTCTTGTAGGTAAGGGTCTAACGCTCACTTTCCAGCCGCGACTTTTCCATACCGCAGATCCACGTATGTCAATTGCGTATCTTTTCAATGGGATCTTTCTAACGCCGGTATTTAGAGTCTTGGCTGAAGTGAGCGTTAGAAATCTAACGACAAGACTCCAGCCGCAGAAAAAAGCCAGGAGTTAAGAGCTTTCTGGGCTAACCGGTTCATAAAGCTCTTAGCTACTGTGCTCTAAAGTACACTAACACCCATAAACTACCTATGTACCCCTAAACCGAGTTCCCCCCACATCGCCGCCACTCTATTAAATTTTTTTAACCCCTAATCTGCCGACCGCACACCGCCGCAACCTACATTATCCCTATGTACCCCTAATCTGTCGCTGACCCCTACATAATATTTATTACCCCCTAATCTGCCGACCGAACCTCACCGCCACTATAATAAATGTATTAACCCCTAATCCGCCTCACTCCCACCTCAAAAACCCTATAATAAATAGTATTAACCCCTAATCTGCCCTCCCTAACATCGCCGACCCCTAACTTCAAGTATTAACCCCTAATCTGCCGACCCGACCTCGCCGCTACTATAATAAATGTATTAACCCCTAAAGCTAAGTCTAACCCTAACACCCCCCTAAGTTAAATATAATTTAAATCTAACGAAATAAAATAAATCTTATTAAATAAATTATTCCTATTTAAATCTAAATACTTACCTGTAAAATAAACCCTAATATAGCTACAATATAAATAATAATTATATTGTAGCTATTTTAGGATTAATATTTATTTTACAGGCATCTTTGTATTTATTTTAACCAGGTACAATAGCTATTAAATAGTTAATAACTATTTAATAGTTACCTAGTTAAAATAATTACAAAATTACCTGTAAAATAAATCCTAACCTAAGTTACAATTAAACCTAACACTATAATATCAATAAATTAATTAAATAATTATAACATTATAAAAATTAAATCAACTAAGCTAAATTACAAAAAAAACACTAAATTACAAAAAATAAAAAAGATTACAAGAATTTTAAACTAATTACACCTACTCTAAGACCCCTAAAAAAATAACAAAGCCCCCAAAATAAAAAAATGCCCTACCCTATTCTAAAATAAAAAGTTAACAGCTCTTTTACCTTACCAGCCCTTAAAAGGGCCTTTTGCGGGGCATGCCCCAAAGAAAACAGCTCTTTTGCATTTAAATAAACATACAATACCCCCCCCAACATTACAACCCACCACCCACATACCCCTAATCTAACCCAAACCCCCCTTAAAAAACCTAACACTAAGCCCCTGAAGATCTTCCTACCTTGTCTTCACCACGCCGGGTATCACCGATGCGTCCAGAAGAGGGTCCGAAGTCTTCATCCTATCCGGAAAGAAGAGGTCCAGAAGAGGGTCCGAAGTCTTCATCCTATCCGGCAAGAAGAGGAGATCCGGACCAGCAAACATCTTCATCCAAGCGGCATCTTCTATCTTCTTCCATCCGGCGCGGAGCGGGACCATCTTGAAGCATCCGACGTGGATCCATCCTCTTCTAACGACGTCCTAAGTCCGAATGAAGGTTCCTTTAAATGACATCATCCAAGATGGCGTCCCTTGAATTCCGATTGGCTGATAGGATTCTATCAGCCAATCGGAATTAATGTAGGAAAAATCTGATTGGCTGATTGAATCAACCACTCAGATTCAAGCTCAATCGGATTGGCTGATCCAATCAGCCAATCAGATTGAGCTTGCATTCTATTGGCTGATCGGAACAGTCTTAATTCCGATTGGCTGATAGAATCCTATTAGCCAATCGGAATTCGAGGGACGCCATCTTGGATGACGTCATTTAAAGGAACCGCGTCGGCTTCTTAAAGATGGTCCCGCTCCGCGCCGGATGGAAGAAGATAGAAGATGCCGCTTGGATGAAGATGTTGGCCGGTCCGGATCGCCTCTTCTTGCCGGATAGGATGAAGACTTCGGACCCTCTTCTGGACCTCTTCTTTCCGGATAGGATGAAGACTTTGGACCCTCTTCTGGACACATCGGTGATACCCGGCGTGGTGAAGACAAGGTAGGAAGCTTAGTGTTAGGTTTTTAAAGGGGGGTTTGGGTTAGATTAGGGGTATGTGGGTGGTGGGTTGTAATGTTGGGGGGGTATTGTATGTTTATTTAAATGCAAAAGAGCTGTTTTCTTTGGGGCATGCCCTGCAAAAGGCCCTTTTAAGGGCTGGTAAGGTAAAAGAGCTGTTAACTTTTTATTTTAGAATAGGGTAGGGCATTTTTTTATTTTGGGGGGCTTTGTTATTTTTTTAGGGGGCTTAGAGTAGGTGTAATTAGTTTAAAATTCTTGTAATCTTTTTTTATTTTTTGTAATTTAGTGTTTTTTTTTTTGTAATTTAGTGTTTGTTTTGTTTTGTAATTTAGTTTAGTTGATTTAATTGTAGATAATTGTAGGTAGTTTATTTAATTAATTTATTCATAGTGTAGTGTTAGGTTTAATTGTAACTTAGGTTAGGATTTATTTGGAGTGCACTAACCCATCATAAGATATATTAAAGGGATAGTAAACACCAAAAATGATATTGTCTAAAAAGATAGATAATACCTTTATTACCCATTCCCCAGTTTTGCATAATCAATACTAATATAGAAATATACTTTTTACCTCTGTAATTACCATGTATCTAAGCCTCTGCTGACTGCTCCGTTATCTCAGATCTTTTGACAGACTTGCATTTCAGGCAATTAGTGCTGACTCTTAAATAACTTCAAGTGCATGAGCACAATATTATCTATTTGAAAAATATGAACTGATACCCTCTAGCTGTAAAAAACTGTCAAGTGCAGAGGTGGCCCTTAAAGGCTTAGAAATTAGCATATTTATCTTTCAACTAAGAATAACAAGCAAATTTGATGAAAAAAGTAAATTAGAAAGTTGTTTAAAATTACATGACCTATCTGAATCATGAAATTTTCATTTGGACTTTACTATCCATTTAAGGTGTGTTATGTATTTATTACATATAAAGTTTTAAAAAAATATTAATTATTTTAAATAATTATTATAGATGTACTAAAATATTCTACAAAATCAATAGAATATATATATATATATATATATATATATAAGTATATAGTAACTATAATACTTATTAATACATATTATCAATATTTTATACTTTATATTTACATAACGTGCCGTAAGATAACTAATTCTTCATGTGCACAAATTAGTGTGAGACATACAGCACACAACTGTATGTGCGTCACACATATTTTACATTACAATGTTCTTCACATAGAAAAAAATTTCCTTTTTATTTTTAAATATATTTATATCTATGAATATATATATATATACAGGTATTGATATATACAGATATATATGAATATCAATTTAAAAATACATTCTATAAAGAACAATGGAATGGTAAATATTTACAGTAAATACACTGTAAAACACATTATTAAATATTATTATTTAGACACAGATCTTCAGTCATGCTAACCCTACATGCGCTAAATTCAAATGTGCTTGAGCGAACGCATTTACTTTCAACTTACAATACGTGCGCAAATTAACTTGCCCGCGATATTGCTATATAAATTTAGCGCTCCACTTGTAATCTAGCTCTCTGTACTTTCAAGACAATTCTGTTGTGCTGCTGTAGAAAAGCATAGCAGCAAAGTTTCAATTTTTTAAAAAAAATAAATGATCTCCTTTTTACTGCAATTGTTGTAGCCAAACTCTATTTAGCATTTCTCTTATTCTGAGTAGCCAATTAGGTGTATAGCCTACAGAAAAAACCCATTATTTTAGTATAAAGGACATTGTTTTACAGGGGGCATTTCAAGCTCTTAAAATCAGAAAAGTTCTGAAAATCAGAAACACCTCAATTTTCAGAGCTCAATTACATGAAATGGGGACAAAATAAATAATGAAAGTATAATGCAAAGTTGTTCCATTGTGCATAACTAAATATTTTAAATAACAATATCAAGGTGTTCACTGTCTTAAAATGTAAGTACAAATAAAAAATAATATAATATATGGTAGTTGGATATTAAAGGTGGGGAAGTAGATTGTATTTATTGCTGATCTTAGACCATGGTAATGATGACTTTTCAGATAATAATGAGCCTAGGGTGTTCTAGAAATAGTGATTAGAAAACTTCTTGGTGTAAGTCAGAATCAGAGCAAATGTTTAAAATCAAATATAAGAAGATACGAGGATTTTTTTGATTACATATTTCCTCTTTAAATATGTAACATTTTTGACACTTTGATGCGCATCATAGACTGAAAAAAACAACTTGTTATTGTGACATGAAGCAATATAATGAGCGCTTTTTGCAGAAGGTCAGATGGCTCAGTAGCATTCCTTGCAAAGAGCTTTGAATTTACACACATCATTAGTAGTTTATGAAATACGCATTCAAATAATAAAGTTGATCAAGCATGTCTGCAAAAAATAAAATAAACATCAAATCACAGCAAGGTACAGCTGACTGAGTACAGAAACACAATGCAGTTTGTCGTTGGTACACATGTTAATGACATGTTGGCTCTGCTTAGTGACAATTGTCTGGTAACTCATTTTGGCCTAGATTACAAGTGGAGCGGTAATTATCACTCACGCTGAATCGGTAACATCGACAGAAATTAACTTTTTACGTGAATCGGTAGTGCTGGTATTATAAGTTGAAAGTAAAAATGATGAAGTTGCAGGAACCCGAGGAGCACAAAAAGTGAACAAGATGATATTGCAGTCATGATATCACATTCAGCCCATTGAATTCAATTGAGCAGCAAAGTTAAAATATATCTAACATCTCTACTTGTGCATTAACCACCATCAAATAAGACCCCTATACTAATAACCCCTAATCAACTACATCCCCATACTCTTTTAACTCTGCTACACTATTAACCTCTAAACCGCCACACCCCCATTGCAATAAACTTCCTACACTAATAACCCCTTCACCACCACAGCCCCCTCGCAATAAACTCCCTACACTATTAATCCCTAAACCTCTACACTCCCATCGCAATAAAATCCCTACTCAGCTTAACCACTTAACCGCCATCCCCTATTGCAATAAACTCCCTACTCTACTTAACCTCCACCCTAATATATCCCTACTCTACTTAACTCCCTAACAGCTTACCCTCCAAGATCTCTAACCTAAGACCCCCTAAATTACAAAAAATAAAAACACTACAAGTAAAAAAACTAGTTTCCAAAAAAAAACTATACTGAAACTAAAATAAAAACCCTATATTTAAAAAAAATATAAATCTAAAAAAATATCTTAAAAAAAAAGTGATTATAGCTCTTTTGCTTAAAAAAAAATCCTAAACCTAAACTCCTCCCCTCAAAACAAAAACTACGGGTAAACCCCAAAGCTTTTAGTCATCAACTTGAGGTCATTAGGTCCTTTTTTTGGTCTTCTCCGGTGGTGGTCCACTTCTTCTTCCTCTCCTCTGAACCACATTAGTGGTCCTCTCTGGCAAAACTAATATCACACTGCTGTTTTTGTTGTAAAACTAATATAACACTGCTGTTGCTGTCAAACTAATATCACACTGCTGTGATAAAACAGATATCATTCTGCTGTTGTTGAATAATTAATATTACACTACTGTTGTAAAACTGATACAAAACTGCTGTTGTATAACTAAAATCACACTTCTGTTGTTGTTAAACTAATAGCTCACTGCTGTTGTAAAACTAATATCTTTACTGCTGTAGTAAAACTAATATCTCACTGCTGTTGTAAAACTAATATCTCACTGCTGTTGTAAAACTAATATCTTTACTGCTGTTGTAAAACTAATATCTTTACTGCTGTAGTAAAACTAATATTTCACTGCTGTTGTAAAACTAACATCACACTGCTGTTATAAAACTAATATCACACTGCTGTTGTTGTAAAACTACCATTACACTGCTGTTGTAAAACTAATATTACGCTGCTATTTTTGTTGTAAAACTAATATCACACTGCTGTGGTAAAACAGATATCATTCTGCTGTTGTTGAATAACTAATATTACACTACTGTTGTAAAACTGATACAAAACTGCTGTTGTATAACTAAAATTACACTGCTGTTGTTGTTGTCAAACTAATATCTCACTCCTGTTGTAAAACTAATATCTTTACTGCTGTAGTAAAACTAATATCTCACTGCTGTTGTAAAACTAACATCGCACTGCTGTTATAAAACTAATGTCACACAGCTGTTGTAAAACTAACATTGCACAGCTGTTGTAAAACTAATATCACGCTGCTATTTTTGTTGTCAAACTAACATCACACTCGTGTTGTAAAACTAATATCACAATGCTGTTGTACAACTATTATCACACTGCTGTTGTTGAAAAACTAATACCACACTGTTGTTTTTGTTGTCAAACTAATATCACACTGTTGTTTTTGTTGTAAAACTAACATTTCACTGCTATTGCAAAACTGGAATAACCCTGTTGTTGTAAAACTATCACACTGCTTTTGTGAAACTAATACCACACAGCTGTTGTAAAACTATCACACTGCTGTTTTTTTGTTATAAAACTAACATCACAATGCTGTTGTAAAACAAATATCACACTGCTTTTGTAAAACTAATATCACACTGCTGTTGTAAAACTGGTATCACTCTGCTGTTGTAAAACTGATATCACACTGATGGTTTTGTTGTAAAACTAACATCACACTGCTGTTTTTGTTGTCAAACTAATATCACACTGCTGTTGTAAAGCTAACAACATAATGCTGTTTTTGTTGTAAAACTAATATTACACTGCTGTTTTTATTGTCAAACTAATATCACACTGCTGTTGTAAAACTAATAACACACTGCTGTTTTTGTTGTAAAACTAACGTCACACTGCTGTTGTAAAACTAACATCACACTGCTGTTCTAATACTAATATCTCGCTGCTGTTGTAAAACTAACATCACACTTGTGTTGTAAAACTAATATCACGCTGCTGTTGTAAAACTAACATCACACTGCTGTTGTAAAAGTAATATCACACTTATGTTTTTGTTATAAACCTAACATCACATTCATGTTGTAAAACTATTATCATGGTGCTGTTGTAAAACTAACATCACACTTCTGTTGTAAAACTAATATCACACTGCTGTTTTTGTTCTCAAACTAATATCACACTCCTGTTTTTGTTATAAAACTAACATCACACTGCTGTTGTAAAACAAATATCACACTGCTGTTGTAAAACAAATATCACACTGCTGTAGTAAAACTAATATCACACTGCTGTTGCTGTCAAACTAATACCACGCTGCTGTTGTAAAACTGATATAACACTGCTGTTTTTTTTAAAACTAATATTACACTGCTGTTGTAAAACTGATATCACACTGCTGTTGTAAAACTGATATCACACTGCTGTTTTTGTTGTAACACTAATATCACAATGCTGTTGTAAAACTGATATCACACTGCTGTTGTAAAACTAATATCACACTGCTGTTGTAAAACTGATATCACACTGCTGTTGTAAAACTGATATCACACTGCTGTTGTAAAATTAATATCACACTACTGTTGTAAAACTGGTATCACACTGCTGTTTTTGCTGTAAAACTAATATAACACTGCTGTTGTAAAACTGATATCACACTGCTGTTTTTGTTGTAAAACTAATATCACACTGCTGTTGTAAACCTAATATCAAACTGCTGTTTTTGTTGTAAAACTAATATCACACTGCTGTTGAAAAACTGATATCTAACTGCTGTTTTTGTTGTAAAACTAATATCACACTGCTGTTGTAAAACTGATATCACACTGCTGTTTTTGTTGTAAAACTAATATCACACTGCTGTTTTTGCTGTAAAACTAATATAACACTGCTGTTGTAAAACTGATATCACACTGCTGTTTTTGTTGTAAAACTAATATCACACTGCTGTTTTTGCTGTAAAACTAATATAACACTGCTGTTGTAAAACTGATATCACACTGCTGTTTTTGTTGTAAAACTAACATCACACTGCTGTTTTTATTGTCAAACTAATATCACAATGCTGTTGTAAAACTGATATCACACTGCTGTTTCTGTTGTAAAACTAATATCACACTTCTGTTTTTGTTGTAAAATTAATATCACACTGCCGTTGAAAAACTGATATCCCACTGCTGTTGAAAAACTGATATCACACTGCTGTTGTAAAACTGGTATCACACTGCTGTTTTTGCTGTAAAACTAATATAACACTGCTGTTGTAAAACTGATATCACACTGCTGTTTTTGTTGTAAAACTAATATCACAATGCTGTTGTAAAACTAATATCACACTGCTGTTGTAAAACTAATATCAAACTGCTGTTTTTGTTGTAAAACTAATATCACACTGCTGTTGAAAAACTGATATCTAACTGCTGTTTTTGTTGTAAAACTGATATCAAACTGCTGTTTTTGTTGTAAAACTGATATCATACTGCTGTTGTAAAACTGATATCACACTGCTGTTTTTGTTGTAAAACTAATATCACACTGCTGTTGTAAAACTGATATCACACTGCTGTTTTTGCTGTAAAACGAATATAACACTGCTGTTGTAAAACTGATATCACACTGCTGTTTTTGTTGTAAAACTAACATCACACTGCTGTTTTTGTTGTCAAACTAATATCACACTGCTGTTGTAAAACTGATATCACACTGCTGTTTTTGTTGTAAAACTAATATCACACTTCTGTTTTTGTTGTAAAACTAATATCACACTGCTGTTGAAAAACTGATATCTAACTGCTGTTTTTGTTGTAAAACTAATATCACAATGCTGTTTTTGTTGTAAAACTAATATCACAATGCTGTTTTTGGTGTTGCTGTAAAACTAAAATCACACTGAAAAAAATTGCTGCGACTTCCCTACTTGAATATTACAGAGTTTAAAAAGATTTGTACCCACTACTCAGTAGCAAGACCAGCTCCATGAAAATCAATAGAACCCTGTCTATCTCACACACAGTTATAGAACCACTTTCATCATCATGAACATTGGCAATACATAAATGTTTTAAAAACATTACACTCTCATATGCACAATAGAATACTTTAAAAAGTTATAAAAAAAAGTACAGAGACAACCTTGTTAGCTTTGATTTAGTGAGGTAAAAAAAATCTCGAACACATAATGTGCATTGTCAGCGCCTCTTTAATATTGCAAAGATAAATTATTTTATATACATTGAGACCAATTTAACATAACAAAATAATTAACAATTGCACAAATTTACAGGAACCCTTTTCTAAATTTGTGTACAATGTGCTTCAGTTGTCATTATTGTTTTTTGCACATTGCTAGTGGTTCACTTTTCATGTGTACAAGATATCATGTACCCTCAGGGAAAGAATCCGAGAACATCTATGGACAATAGAGAAAGGCAAAAAAGAAACCTACTTATACCAACATTTTAAAGAACACCATAATAATAATTTATCAGATTTTAAATTTTGGGGGATTAAAAAGATTACTCCAAATTGGAGGGGAGGGAACTTAGAAGTGGAACTCCTTAGAATGGAATCAGAAACCATATATACATTACAGACCCTCCAACCACTAGGACTAAATTCAGAATTAGAGATATCCATTTTTCTTTGAAATTCCTATATTGCATGTTTTTTTTTTTTTATATATGTCATATGTCCCCTTGATACATTATATTTAGGAGTGATCCTCCAGAATTACCAAATGTAGGCACACTCTCAATTGATATTGATATATGTATTCGCTAACAACTATATCCGTCAAATTATAGGCAGTCCAATCCCCCAAATAGATTCAGAAATAGAAAATTTCTATATCTGCAGTATTTTGGAAAAAAAAACAAAATTTAATTCAAAATCCTGACAATATAAGATGAACTTATTGTACACCATGTACATTATCCCATTAAGTCCCCATATAGTGAGGTTGAGTGTGTAGGTATAACGATAGATACCATTGATAGTTTTCATGACATACCCCCAGTTACTCCATATTATTAATCCATTGCCTCAGAGATCCCTTTAAAACTAGCTTATCATTATGTATAACACCTTACTACACAAGGTACTTTTCCAATGAACCATTTTTAGATAGAAAGTCCAAATTACACATTTTTTATATTTGTATTCCTCACCATATAAATATCTTATGAGTTAATAGTAAGTTATTAAAATTTATTATGTGTATTAGATTTCATAAATGAATGTTTAATTCTGCCATAAGTTGAGTGAAAATCATAAAGAGTACTTTAATACTACCTTTATATACAAAAATCTGTTAACCTGAAATTCCACCTTAAACCAAAGAAGGTGTGCCTCCATGAAAGCTACCTTGATTACTGAACCAATAAGATCACAAGAAAAACCTTTATAAGGATGCACCCAAACTGTCTGGAGTATCTTGATAGAGCCCCCAGAGGGTGAAACGCGTAGATTTTACTCCAGACTTTTCTACTACTACTTTTTAAAGAAACTCCTACAAGCTCCTACAAGCTGCGATCCAGCCCCTCAAGTGGACTCTCTAATTTCAATGATTTAGGAGCCAAAACCACAAGGAGGACCAAGGATCTGATCAGCGAGAAATTGGAGCACAGCATTTCTTTCTAACAGCGGATCCGCAAACACCGCACACAGAAGTGCAGAAGAAAAAGTTTTTACAGCGGTAGCTCAAACATCTTGAAAAAGATCACCTACATCTAAACACGCTAACAATCCAGCATGCACCGTCACAGCCAATCCCAAGAGAGGTGTGACCACTCACCACCAATCAGAAACGGAGGCTTGTTTGTTTCTCATATTAAGCCGCGAAGGAACAAAACGGAGAAGGACGCTCACAGAAGCATAACATCGGCACATACAAGATTTCCAACAGACATTTGTAAGGTACCTTACAGCTTGCTTAATACCATAATACCCAAGGTGGCTTTTTGTTTTCAAGTAACATTCAAAGACAATCTATTGTCAAGATATTTGACTTACCGAAATACCTATAGGGAGACGTCCCTTGTTTTATTTGCTTTTATTTGTTGTATTTGCCACAACTTTTATGAATCCTAATGTTATATTTAATTGTCGATAATATAGTTTATTAAATTAATTTTATATACATAAAAACTCTTCTTTATTTACGGACACAGTTCTTTCCATTACTATTCACTGTAATTTGTATCGTCACAAGCTTCACTTACACTTATTTACCCCTCATTACCAATTCACGGACACTATTTAAACCATCTGTTATTACAGATACATAATTATTATTTATATTTTTTATATACCAAGAAAATATTAAGAAAATATTTTATATAAGTCCAAACACATAGGACTCAAATCCCAAAATCCGTTGTTTGAGACTCATAGACACTATTGTTATTTATTTGTTTTTTATTTTTCATCAAATTGATAAGATCCACTTGATACTAATCAGAGTCACTTAAAATATCTCACTTAGATAAGTCACACATATAACGGTAGTATAAATCCTAGCTTAATCTACAAGCGCCAGTGGAAATCCAAACTCATATATTTGTTCTTTACCTAAACTACTGAGGAGGAGTAGTTTTCCCCATCCACCAGGCATATAGGATTTTTTAGTAAGCGCCAACCCTCTTTTCACTACATCACTACTATCCCTCTGATCTTCCTACTGAGTGTTGCATTGCGCTAACTAACTACCTTGTAAAATACACTTTTAACTATGGAAGAAGATATGTTCGCATTTAGAGATAATCTTTTAGCTCACCTAACAGATAATCATACAATCAAAAACAATAACCTAAATACAACCATGAATATTATGGATGAAATGTTTGACCTAGAAAAATATATGGTTAGAGAACTCAAACAAAAAACTGAACTTATCTTTATGGATAAATATATAGATTCAAGCATAGTTCCAAGAGGCCTCAGAATAAAGAAAAAATGTAATTTTGAATTACAAATACAATTTGAAAAAGGATGGGATTATACTTTAGAAAAAGCGGCAATAACATTAATGGGTATCATTAAAAAATCGAGAGAACTGTCACTTACAGATATTGAAAAAAAGATTTCAGAGATCCAAACAAAACTGTCAGATAAAAAGGAAAATAATGATTATAAAGATAGACAAAAAGACATTATATATAAATTGGGGGAACTTAGAAAAGACCTATTAAACACAAAATGGGGAAAATTAAAGAGAGATCAAAATGACTATCTAGAACAAACTATAGAATTAATAAATATAGACACAGAGCCAACAACACCTAAACCATCAACAAGTAAGAACAATGGAACTAATACCGAACATAAACAAAATGAACATTTGAAACATTCTAGAGGTCAATATGCCCCTCAACATCCAAACACTAGATCAAATAGGGATGATAACTATAGAAGAGATTTCCACCAATACCACACTAACGATACCAATGATTATTACAATAGAAGGGAGTGGAACCAATTCCACTATAATAGAGAGAGAAGGCAAAATTTGGGTAACACATGCAGTAGACAAAATTGGAATAAGACAAATCTCTTTAGAGAAAGAAGAAATGAGATGGATAATGCCCACACTAGATCTAATACGTATTATACAGAACCAAGAAATTATTATGACAACACATACTCACAGAGAAACGATAACTATAGAAATAATGATTCTAATCATTACCAAACACGATACAATGACAACTATGACAGGTATGATAATAAACAAGAGAGAAACGAAAACTATTGGACCTATCCTAAACTTAGAAATCACAATTACATTGAAGATAAACCACATTGGCAAATACCAACTAGGAACAGATTTACAGCTATTCAAACTCCAAGATCAGATGAAACCACTACACAAAACCACCATAATTTTTTATCCCAAGGCCTAGTAGATCCAAAATCACCAAGATTAAGACCAAGAATAGAAACAGAAAAAGATATACAAAGACCCCAAAAAAGTCCAAGAAAAAGATTAAGAGAGGTTGTAGAGGAAGAGACAAAAATAAGAGATTACAAAAGGACGAAGTAGTAGCGAATGGTATTTTTAACTTAAGCAGTGTTACGCTGAATAAAGAAGAATTAAAAGTCCTAAATAGAGGTCTATCATTTGCACCCTCTACAATAATGAACAAATTTCAAACACACATACATATAAGTCAATTCATCAGAAAACTGACTTTGAAAAAATATTTCATAAAAAATCCCATCGAAAGAAACTTCCAGACATCACTCAATCATACTACTAATGCCAATAATTCTGCAAAATATATACATACAGATCTAAAAGAAAAGTCTAAATTTTATCCAAGACATGAACGTGGGAACAATCTCGAACTATTCGAACAACTAGTTCAAAAAGATATACAAAATACAAATTAAAAAAACCATGCTAAATATAATCTTTCACTAAAAGAAAACAAGCATTGCAAAGTTTACAAAAGAACAAAAACATAGTAATAAAACAAGCTGATAAAGGAGGGGGGGTTGTAATTCTGGACAAAACAGAATATTTAAAAGAATCAAATAGATTACTTGAAGATCAGACCCCTTATACCAAACTTAAATCAGATCCAACTAATACATATTCTAACAGATTGAATGTAATATTAGATGAAGCCAAACAGAAAGGCATTATTAATACCAAAGAATTTAGATATCTATCACCAACATTTCCAAAATACCCATTTTCTACTACCTCCCCAAAATACATAAAGACATACAAAATCCACCCGGCAGACCAATCATTTCGGGTATTGGATCAATAACGTGTAACCTTTCAGAATACATAGATAAATTTTTACAGAAATATGTTAAATCTCTCCCATCATATCTAAAAGACACGACAGACGTATTACAAACTCTAGATAAAATTACATGGCAAGACAACTATTACCTCATCACCAGTGATGTATCATCACTCTACACAAGTATCAAACATAATTACGGTATAAAAGCAGTGGAAAATTATCTACTAAATGACAAAACACTTGAGAAAGATCAGGCTAAATTCTTATTGGAGGGAATCTCTTTTATTCTGAATCAAAACTATTTTTCTTTCAATGGGAAATATTTCCTTCAGATAACAGGTACAGCAATTGGCACGAGGTTTGCGCCAAGCTACGCCAACTTATTCATGGGTGACTGGGAACAAGAATTTATCCAGAGCGATGAGCTTGGCGCAAACCTCGTGCTATACAAACAGTACATAGATGATATCCTGATGATTTGGAGAGGGGATATCGTCCATTTAGAAAAGTTCCTTGACGATATGAATCACAACACAATAGGTCTGAAATTCACAAATAATATAAGTAAAACAAAAATAATTTTTCTGGATTTAGAAATTGAAATAATTGACAATTCAATAAACACAAAAACACATTTTAAGACAGTAGACGCCAACAATCTAATACATTCAGAAAGCTGTCATCTAAAAAGATGGAAAGAGAATGTTCCAAAGGGACAATGTATTTGATTACGTCGAAATTGTTCAAAAACAACAGATTATTTGGAACAAGCGGACTTTCTAGAAAGAAAATTTCTAGAGAAAGGCTTTAAAAAAGATATAGTAACAAAAGCAAAAAAAGATGTGGAAATGAATACTTAAAATATAAAGACAAATCGAAAGTAAACACTCCAGAAAACACTATTATTAATGTACCATTAATCACCAATTATAATGATGACTTCAAAACCTTGAAAAAGATTGTTAACAAACATTGGCATTTGGTACAAAATGATCCAATAATAGGCAAAAAAGTATCTCCATACCCCAATATTTTATACAGAAAGGCAAGAAACCTAAAAAATATTTTATCCCCCAGTGAGTTTAAGACTGAATATCAAAACACTAAACAAATCAGCCTATTAGGTAACGATATTAAAGGTTTTTTTACCCTGTTTTGGATGCAAGTCCTGCCAACATAGTTGTAAAACAAAAAATTACAAGTCCACACAAACTGGAAAAATATATGAAATAGACTGCACAATTAGATGTCAAGTTAAAGGGGTGATATATATGATCCAATGCACATGTAATAAACAATACATTGGAGAAACGACTAGGACCCTCAGGGAAAGAATCCGAGAACATCTATGGACAATATAGAAAGGCAAAAAAGAAACCTACTTATACCAACATTTTAAAGAACACCATAATAATAATTTATCAGATTTTAAATTTTGGGGGATTAAAAAGATTACTCCAAATTGGAGGGGAGGGAACTTAGAAGTGGAACTCCTTAGAATGGAATCAGAAACCATATATACATTACAGACCCTCCAACCACTAGGACTAAATTCAGAATTAGAGATATCCATTTTTCTTTGAAATTCCTA
Organism: Bombina bombina; assembly: GCF_027579735.1. Classification (NCBI taxonomy): domain Eukaryota; kingdom Metazoa; phylum Chordata; class Amphibia; order Anura; family Bombinatoridae; genus Bombina; species Bombina bombina. The sequence goes on from NC_069500.1 coordinate 100,928,813, forward strand.
TATTTCTTGTTTTTTCTTTTTTTTTTATATATGTCATATGTCCCCTTGATACATAATATTTAGGAGTGATCCTCCAGAATTACCAAATGTAGGCACACTCTCAATTGATATTGATATATGTATTCGCTAACAACTATATCCGTCAAATTATAGGCAGTCCAATCCCCCAAATAGATTCAGAAATAGAAAATTTCTATATCTGCAGTATTTTGGAAAAAAACAAAATTTAATTCAAAATCCTGACAATATAAGATGAACTTATTGTCCACCATGTACATTATCCCATTAAGTCACCATATAGTGAGGTTGAGTGTGTAGGTATAACGAAAGATACCATTGATAGTTTTCACGACATACCCCCAGTTCATCCATATTATTAATCCATTGCCTCAGAGATCCCTTTAAAACTAGCTTATCGTTATGTATAACACCTTACTACACAAGGTACTTTTCCAATGAACTATTTTTAGATAGAAAGTCCAAATTACACATTTTTTAATATTTGTATTCCTCACCATATAAATATCTTATGAGTTAATAGTAAGTTATTAAAATGTATTATGTGCATTAGATTTCATAAATGAATGTTTAATTCTGCCATAAGTTGAGTGAAAATCATAAAGAGTACTTTAATACTACCTTTATATACAAAAATCTGTTAACCTGAAATTCCACCTTAAACCAAAGAAGGTGTGCCTCCATGAAAGCTACCTTGATTACTGAACCAATAAGATCACAAGAAACACCTTTATAAGGATGCACCCAAACTGTCTGGAGTATCTTGATAGAGCCCCCAGAGGGTGAAACGCGTAGATTTTACTCCAGACTTTTCTACTACTACTTTTTAAAGAAACTCCTACAAGCTCCTACAAGCTGCGATCCAGCCCCTCAAGTGGACTCTCTAATTTCAATGATTTAGGAGCCAAAACCACAAGGAGGACCAAGGATCTGATCAGCGAGAAATTGGAGCACAGCTTTTCTTTCTAACAGCGGATCCGCAAACACCGCACACAGAAGTGCAGAAGAAAAAGTTTTTGCAGCGGTAGCTCAAACATCTTGAAAAAGATCACCTACATCTAAACACGCTAACAATCCAGCGTGCACCGTCACAGCCAATCCCAAGAGAGGTGTGACCGCTCACCACCAATCAGAAACGGAGGCTTGTTTGTTTCTCATATTAAGCCGCAAAGGAACAAAACGGAGGACGCTCACAGAAGCATAACATCGGCACATACAAGATTTCCAACAGACATTTGTAAGGTACCTTACAGCTTGCTTAATACCATAATACCCAAGGTGGCTTTTTGTTTTCAAGTAACATTCAAAGACAATCTATTGTCAAGATATTTGACTTACCGAAATACCTATAGGGAGACGTCCCTTGTTTTATTTGCTTTTATTTGTTGTATTTGCCACAACTTTTATGAATCCTAATGTTATATTTAATTGTCGATAATATAGTTTATTAAATTAATTTTATATACATAAAAACTCTTCTTTATTTACGGACACAGTTCTTTCCATTACTATTCACTGTAATTTGTATCGTCACAAGCTTCACTTACACTTATTTACCCCTCATTACCAATTCACGGACACTATTTAAACCATATGTTATTACAGATACATAATTATTATTTATATTTTTTATATACCAAGAAAATATTAAGAAAATATTTTATATAAGTCCAAACACATAGGACTCAAATCCCAAAATCCGTTGTTTGAGACTCATAGACACTATTGTTATTTATTTGTTTTTTATTTTTCATCAAATTGATAAGATCCACTTGATACTAATCAGAGTCACTTAAAATATCTCACTTAGATAAGTCACACATATAACGGTAGTATAAATCCTAGCTTAATCTACAAGCGCCAGTGGAAATCCAAACTCATAAATTTGTTCTTTACCTAAACTACTATGGAGGAGTAGTTTTCCCCATTCACCAGGCATATAGGATTTTTTAGTAAGTGCCAACCCTCTTTTCACTACATCACATATCATGTATTGGGCCATTTAATATAACTATAGATGCTAGTGGCAGGAACAGCCGCTGGCGATTGGCTAGAAACATAAGTGAGCCTCAATGTAAAACCTAGACTCGTCCTAAAAATTGACCCCTTGCTAGCCTAATCAGCTTTCAGGGATCTATCCATATGTCATTATAACTGGTAGTTTTCAATTATCTTGTGGTCCTGAGCTCAGTAAAAACTCCTAATATCTTTACTCTACCTCTACACAAATAAAATTAATGATTATGTTTAAATAATGTAAAAGTGATATAGTATACAAGTTTGATTCTAGCTATAAATATAACTTTTTATTAAAGGGACATAATACTTTTAGGGCTAGATTATAATGTGCGCTGATATTACAAGTAAATCGCAATGCGAACGCAAGCATGCGTTGGAAGCTTTGCTCTCACAAGAGTGCGCTTCTATAGCCTCGTTCTGATGCTGTCAGATACAGCATCAGAACCTTGTGCAATGAAGGGGGTAAGTAATGCAGTGATGGGCAGCATCTTTAAATATATATATATATATATATATAAAAAAGAATTTATACATATATATGTATGTGTTAATATGTGTATATAAACATATTAACACATAAATATATATGTATATAATCATATACATATATATTTACATTGTGGTCTATAGGAACACACAGTTCCCATAGACTGCAATGTAAAGGCACTTTTCAGTGCCGTTTTTTTATTACAAACCACTCCTGCCAACTTTAAAGCCCCAAAATTGCCTAGTGCAGTTTTATTTATTAAAAAAAGCTCAATTTATTTTTAATAAAAAACGTTAATGCCCTCTATTTTGAGGGCATTTGGGGCACATTTAGAAAATGAACCAGAGCTCGCGGTAGCAATAACCAGCCACTTGTAATGGCTGGTTAATTATCGCTCTCCCGCAAACGGGTGCTAATTTACTGCTCCACTTGTAATCTAGCCCTTAATGTAATGACGGTGAAACAAACAGCAAGACATGAATAGACATGAACCAAAGCAGCAATGGACATGAATAGCCTTACATTGTATTTATTATGAAAAATGCCTGCGAAAAATATAACCCAAGGGAATTTTGTTACTTTCCAATAGGAAGACATGACAGAAGATTCTCAGGCAATAGAGTCTATGGGGTATATGGGGCCGATTTATTAAGCAATGGATGCTGCTTATTCCCTCGCAAGCCTTCTGGCTCGCCGGAACAGGAGTTAAAAAGCAGCGGTCTCCTTAACTCGTCCGCCGCCTCTGATCAGATATGATCCAGATGATTGACATCACTACCAATGTGCATGGGGTGACATTGCACAAGCATTTCACCACAAATGCTTGTGCAATGATAAATGCCGACAGCATATGCTGGTGGCGTTTAACGATGTCGGGCATGTCCGCCCGACATTTGATAAATTGGCTCCTATGAATTCTGTGTGCTTGGTGAGAGGGGAGGTTAAAAATCCTAACCAAACCCTTGGTACTCTCCAAAATGCTGGCAGACAGCCCCTTGCTCATATCTGTGATCTATCTCCTAGACACCTTCTATTTTATGTAGCAAGATTACTTTTCCATAACAAAACAGAAATTAAGATTTTGCATTAATTGTGTTTCAAGTGTGTTTCCGGAATTCTAGCAGTTGTAATTGTTTTTCTGCTTAGAAAGAGATTCTCATTGTAGGTGCGATAAAAAATGTGCTCGGCATTTTGCGCAACTATTGAATAAAATGTCAGTAATGTCCGCTAATAAATCTGTAAAAAATACAGGTGAAATGAGGCTCAATGAAATTTAAATTGTATCTCACCGACACAATGAGGGCTACTGAAACATTTATGAATGTGGGCCATTAACTTTGCATATGTATAAAACAAAGAACACTGAAGGCTGTGACACACTGCAAGCGATGCGGCGCTTCTGAAGTTCAAATATTTCATCTCTGAGCGCTTAGCTACGCGACCTGACGCAGCAGAGTGCTCAGAGATGAAAAGGCAAGACACACTGAGCGCGCAAAGCTGCATCTACACGCTGCGCGTCCCTCTGCTTGCAGTGTGTCATAGCCTTTATGAGCACAACACAGATAATTGTTTACTATACACAAGTGTAAAGAGAGGTGATAGGACCAACTCTTAATATTGATATATTATCAGCTGTTTTAACTAATATTACACTATTGAGCCAGCTTTATACCATAATACTTAAGAACAGTGTTTTTCTCATGTCACTGGTACATATACTACGTAAGGTACCTAAGTGTGGTTTTAAGTTTAATCTTTCCTATTTTTATTAACCCCAATAAAAGTTATATTTGAGTACAGGTGGCCCTTGTTTTACAATGGTTCAATTTACACCGTTTCAGAATAACAACCTTTTTTTTCCAGTCATGTGACTGCTATTGAAAAGCATTGAGAAGCAGTGCATTTATTAAAATAGCCAGTAGGTGGAGCTGTTTGCTTGTGTTGCAGCAAAGCCAAACAAGCTGAAATTAATCAGTTTAACTAGAGCTGGGATATCGAGCAGATTTCAAAGGAACAAGATCTTCCTGTCTATAAATCAGTCCAGATTGGAATGCATAGAAAGAACTGTTTGCTGAAAAATGCAAGTGAAGTCTATGTTGTGTGATTATTTTATTAGGTTTATAATGCTGTTTAGCAAATGTTTTTGTTCATTTAACTTTGTGTTGTGTGATTATTTTATTAGGTTTATAATGCTGTTTAGCATTTAAAGTCTTAATTTCAAAGCTTTAAAAATAATGTATTAGGTGTTACTTATGACAATTTTGTGAGGGGCCTGGAACCTATCTCCCTCACTTCCCATTGACTTACATTATAAACTGGGTTTCAATTTACAACGGTTTCAATTTACAACCATTCCTTTTGGAACCTAACCCTGGCGTAAACTGAGGGCTACCTGTATTTTATTGCTGTTTTTCCATTAGTTATGCAATATTTGTTACACAAGTTGTACTCTACAATTAGCCATACAGCTCAATTATTGTTCTTTGCCCCCCGAGTGCTAAATGTGTATTCTTTTTAAGAGTTAGTCTTATCGCCTCTCATTACATTTGTGTATAGTTTAGGGGGGGTAGTTATCAACGTGTCAACTTTCCTGCCTTCGCCGGCCCAATACGCCCGCCTAAGCTCGCCTACCTTCGCCGCCGCGGACCTGAAAAAATACGCCTAAGTTATCAAAAAAAGCTGTCAAAAAGCCGCGGGGCGATGAGCAGCGGACTGTGAGAGTTATCACTCATCCGATCTCGCTGCTCTTCGGCTTTTTCCCAGCTTTCTTGCTAGCCTGTCACTAAGCACTCACACTAAACTACACTGTTCTACCCCCTATACCGGCGCCCCCGGAGCCCCCCGCAACTAAATAAAGTTACTAACCCCTAAACCGCCGCTCCTAGACCCTGCCCCAACTCTTATAAATGTATTAACCCCTAAACCGCCGCTCCTAGACCCTGCCGCAAGTCTTATAAATGTATTAACCCCTAAACCGCCGCTCCTAGACCCCGCCGCAAGTCTTATAAATGTATTAACCCCTAAACCGCCGCTCCCGGACACCGCTGCCATCTACATTATACCTAGTAACCCCTATCCTGCCCCCCCTATACCGTCGCCCTCTATAATAAAGTTATTAACCCCTATCCTGCTGATCCCGCACCTCGCAATATAAATAAAAAAATAGTTTAACCCCTAAACCGCTGCTCCCTGAACCCGCCGCAACCTATATTAAATTTATTAACCCCTATCCTGCCCCCCCTACACCGTCGCCCCTATAATAAATTTATTAACCCCTATCCTGCCCCCCACTACACCGCCGCCACTGTAATAAAATTATTAACCCCTAAACCTAAGTCTAACACTAACCCTAACACCCCCCTAACTTAAATATTAATTAAATAAATCTAAATCATATTTCTATTATTAACTAAGTTAATCCTATTTAAAACTAAATACTTACCTATAAAATAAACCCTAATATAGCTACAATATAAATAATAATTATATTGTAGCTATCTTAGGATTTATTTTTATTTTACAGGTACCTTTCAATTTATTTTAACTAGGTACAATAGCTATTAAATAGTTATTAACTATTTAATAGCTTACCTAGCTAAAATAAAGAGAAATTTACCTGTAAAATTAAAACTAACCTAAGTTACAATTACACCTAACACTACACTACTTTAATAAATTATTCCTATTTAAAACTAAATACTTACCTGTAAAATAAACCCTAATATAGCTACAATATAATTAATAATTACATTGTAGCTATCTTAGGATTTATATTTATTTTACAGGTAACTTTGTATTTATTTTAGCTAGTTAGAATAGTTATTAAATAGTTATTAACTATTTAATAACTACCTAGCTAAAAGAAATACAAAATTACCTGTAAAATAAATCCTAACCTAAGTTACAATTAAACCTAACACTACACTATCATTAAATAAATTAAATAAACTACCTACAAATAACTACAATTAAATACAATTACATAAACTAACTAAAGTACAAAAAATAAAAAAAGCTAAGTTACAAAAAATTAAAAAAATAAGTTACAAACATTTAAAAACATATTACAACAATTTTAAGCTATTTACACCTAATCTAAGCCACCTAATAAAATAACAAACCCCCCCAAAATAAAAAAATGCCCTACCCTATTCTACATTAAAAAAGTTCAATGCTCTTTTACCTTACCAGCCCTTAAAAGGGCCTTTTGTGGGGGCATGCCCCAAAGAGTTCAGCTCTATTGCCTGTAAAAGAAAAATACAACCCCCCCAACATTAAAACCCACCACCCACATACCCCTAATCTAACCCAAACCCCCCTTAAAATAACCTAACACTAATCCCCTGAAGATCATCCTACCTTTATTTGTCTTCACTCAGCCGAGCCACCGATGGAACTGAAGAGGACATCCGGACCGGCAGAAGTTATCCTCCAAGGGGCGCTGAAGAAATCTTCCATCCGATGAAGTGATCCTCCAAGCGGCGCTGAAGAAATCTTCCATCCGGGCGAGGTCATCTTCCAAGAGGCGCTGAAGAAGTCTTCTATCCGGGCGAGGTCATCGTCGAAGCCGGGTCTTGAATCTTCATCCCGCCGACTCAGAACATCCTTCTTTCCCGACGAACTACCGACGAATGAAGGCTCCTTTAAGGGACGTCATCCAAGATGGCGTCCCTTCAATTCCGATTGGCTGATAGGAATTAAGGTAGGAAAAATCTGATTGGCTGATGGAATCAGCCAATCAGATTCAAGTTCAATCCGATTGGCTGATCCAATCAGCCAATCAGATTGAGCTTGCATTCTATTGGCTGATCAGAACAGCCAATAGAATGCGAGCTCAATCTGATTGGCTGATTGGATCAGCCAATCGGATTGAACTTGAATCTGATTGGCTGATTCCATCAGCCAATCAGATTTTTCCTACCTTAATTCCGATTGGCTGATAGAATCCTATCAGCCAATCTGAATTGAAGGGACGCCATCTTGGATGATGTCCCTTAAAGGAGCCTTCATTCGTCGGTAGTTCGTCGGGAAAGAAGGATGTTCCGAGTCGGCGGGATGAAGATTCAAGACCCGGCTTCGACAATGACCTTGTCCGGATAGAAGACTTCTTCAGCGCCTCTTGGAAGATGACCTCGCCCGGATGGAAGATTTCTTCAGCGCCGCTTGGAGGATCACTTCATCAGATGGAAGATTTCTTCAGCGCCCCTTGGAGGATAATTTCTGCCGGTCCGGATGTCCTCTTCAGTTCCATCGGTGGCTCGGCTGAGCGAAGACAACTAAAGGTAGGATGATCTTCAGGGGATTAGTGTTAGGTTATTTTAAGGGGGGTTTATGTTAGATTAGGGGTATGTGGGTGGTGGGTTTTAATGTTGGGGGGGGTTGTATTTTTCTTTTACAGGCAAAAGAGCTGAATTCTTTGGGGCATGCCCCACAAAAGGTCCTTTTAAGGGCTGGTAAGGTAAAAGAGCTTTGAACTTTTTTAATGTAGAATAGGGTAGGGCATTTTTTTATTTTGGGGGGGGGGGGTTTGTTATTTTATTAGGGGGCTTAGATTAGGTGTAAGTAGCTTAAAATTGTTGTAATATGTTTTTAAATGTTTGTAACTTATTTTTTTAATTTTTTGTAACTTAGCTTTTTTTATTTTTTGTACTTTAGTTAGTTTATGTAATTGTATTTAATTGTAGTTATTTGTAGGTAGTTTATTTAATTTATTTAATGATAGTGTAGTGTTAGGTTTAATTGTAACTTAGGTTAGGATTTATTTTACAGGTAATTTTGTATTTCTTTTAGCTAGGTAGTTATTAAATAGTTAATAACTATTTAATAACTATTCTAACTAGCTAAAATAAATACAAAGTTACCTGTAAAATAAATATAAATCCTAAGATAGCTACAATATAATTATAATTTATATTGTAGCTATATTAGGGTTTATTTTACAGGTAAGTATTTAGTTTTAAATAGGAATAATTTATTAAAGTATAGTGTAGTGTTTGGTGTAATTGTAACTTAGGTTAGTTTTTATTTTACAGGTAAATTTCTCTTTATTTTAGCTAGGTAAGCTATTAAATAGTTAATAGCTATTTAATAGCTATTGTACCTAGTTAAAATAAATTGAAATTTGCCTGTAAAATAAAAATAAATCCTATCATAGCTACAGTATAATTATTATTTATATTGTAGCTATATTAGGGTTTATTTTAAAGGTAAGTATTTAGTTTTAAATAGGATTCATTTAGTTCATAATAGAAATATGATTTAGATTTATTTAATTAATTAAGTTAGGGGGTGTTGGGGTTAGTGTTAGACTTAGGTTTAGGGGTTAATAATTTTATTACAGTGGCGGCGGTGTAGTGGGGGGCAGGATAGGGGTTAATAAATTTATTATAGGTGGCGACGGTGTAGAAGGGGGCAGGATAGGGGTTAATAAATTTATTATAGGTGGCGACAGTGTAGGGGGGCAGGATAGGGGTTAATAAATTTAATATAGGTTGCGGGGGTCCGGGAGCGGCGGTTTAGGGGTTAAACTATTTATTTAGTTGCGGCGAGGTGCGGGATCGGCAGGATAGGGGTTAATAAATTTATTATAGAGGGCGGCGGTATAGGGGGGGCAGGATAGGGGTTACTAGGTATAATGTAGTTGGCGGTGGGCTCCGGGAGCGGCGGTTTAGGGGTTAATATGTATAGAGTAGCTTGCGGTGGGCTCCGGGAGCTGCGGTTTAGGGGGTAATAACTTTATTTAGTTGCGGCGGTGTAGGGGGGACAGATTAGTGGTGTTTAGACTCGGGGTACATGTTAGGGTGTTAGGTGCACACAGCTCCCATAGGAATGAATGGGATGTCTGGCAGCAGCGAACTTGTACTTTCGCTATGGTCAGACTCCCATTGATTCCTATGGGATCCGCCGCCTCCAGGCTGGCGGTTTGAAAACCAGGTACGCTGGGCCGTTTTTTGATAACTAGCAAAAGTAGTGAGATTGTGCCGTACTTGTGTGCGAAACATCTGGAGTGACGTAAGAATCGATCTGTGTCGGACGGAGTCCGGTGGATCGAAGTTTACGTCACAAAATTCTACTTTTGCCGGTCTCTAGCCTTTGATAACTAAGGCAAATCAGCCTCGCCACAAATACGCTGCGGAATTCCAGCGCATTTGAGGTTGACGGCTTGATAACTACCCCCCTAGATGTTAATACACAGCACCAATACCCACTTATACAGTATGAAATTATTAATTTGTTCTAATTAGGGACTGGGGCTGATACAACATATACAAGTAGTGCCATTGGTATTTTCAATTTCTAGTTAACATAGAATTGTTTGGTGCGAGTACTAGAGCCAATTATGGGCCAGATCACAAATGGAGTGCTAATTTATCACGCACCTGCAAATGGGCAAATTCGCCTGTTTGCAGGTGCGCAGTAAATAACCAGCCATTACAAGTGGCTGGTTATTGCTACTGCAAGATCACGGTAGCATTTAGCTTTCCAAATATTAACCAAAAGTCAGACCTCTGGTTTACTTTAAAAATGTGTCCTAAATGCCCCCAAACTTAAGTGTGAGGTTGTATAGTAAAAAAAAAACCCAGCATCTTCAATTAAAAAACAAAACAAAAAAAACTGCACTATGCAATATTTATGGGTTAATGTTGGCGGGTGTGGGACGGAAAATAAAAGCACTGAAAAGTGTCTTTATGTCGTGGGCTATGGGAACTGTGTGTTCCCTGTAAATATATATGTATATACCTAAATACATGTATATTTACGTGTAAATACACATAAATATATATGTATACATTCATATATATATTTAAAAATGCTGCCCATCGCTGAGCTACTTACCCCCTTCGCTGCACTAGTTCTTCTGCCGTGTCTCACTGCATCAGAACGAGGCTCTCATAGCAGCCTATGGAACCACGCTCTTGTTATCGCAATGCTTCTGTGCTATGCGAACGTAATTGCACCTCACTTGTTCGCTGGTATTACTAAGTTGGGCGCAAATATCACTTTAGTAGAAGCGATTATTTGCACTCAACATGTAATCTAGCCCCAAAAAAGTAAAATATAAGTCATGGGTCATTATGAGCAAGTGGGATCATGCATGTGTGGTATATTGACAGCAGCCACTCATATACTTAAGTTAAAACATGGGGAAATATATTACTTCTATAAATAGGGGTCAAGATCAAACAAAAACATAAAAAGCAATAGAAAATACAACAGTTTTCTATCTTAACCCACCAATTAGATGAATGCACTATTTTCGAACAGTAACTTGTACATTTAAGTCCATTTAACCCTTTGGCTGCTAAGCCATTTCCCACCTGGGTGCTAAGCTGGTTTTGAGCTTTTTGTTGCAGTTCACGTTAAAACTCTTTTAGTAAAGTTTGTGTGAATAAACCATACAAACTATTTATTGTTTGTTTTTTTAGCAGACCTAGCAGATTCAAAATATACCTTTATTATACTGTATGTGTATGTATCATCAGATTTAAAAAAATACTGCATAAAATGTGAAAAAAGTGTATTTTTTACTCCTGACTTAATAAATACTATGTTATTTTATTTTTATAAGCTCTACCATCAAAACCTGTGTGGATAAATATTTGTAGTAGGTAACCTGTCTGAAATAAGCAGAAATGAACATTTCACTGTTTTTTTCCACTGTTTTATTGCAGGCATGTCAATTTAATAAATTATTAAAAGCAACATCTTAGAATTTACTGTACTGTTTTCAGCAGTTAAACAGTTCTAGCCACCTGATGAATTAAAATGGGGTACACAAAGCACACATTTGCAGAAAGTTCACCCTTTGGTGCATCAAATGAGTGGCTTCAAGTATTTCTAGTATGAATTTTTTTGGGAAAAAAATAATAGAATAAGTTGCACTGCTTGAAATTTTTTTTCTAATCAAAGAGCCATATTCCACTTAATATTACATTGCGCCAAGGGGTGTACTTTCCAAAAATGTGTACTTTATTTAATTTATATTAGTTTCCAGGTTTCTACTGCTGTCTATAGCAAAGAGCCATATTCCATTTACATTGTCTATTTTTGTGCTAGCAATACATGTGGCCCCTCATTTGATGCGCCAAGGGGTGTACTTTGTAGAAATATTTAGTTTATATACCAGATGCATCGTCAGTTAAGGAATCAGAGTCTGAGTTCATAGAGAACTCAGATTCTTCCTCAGCACTGAGACGCTTCGCCATAATTTTCTTTACAAAATAAATAGATATATTTAAAAGAAATGATGTCGCTAGAAAATATATCATTTTTATGGAAAAAAATAAACTTCTTTGAATTTAAAATACAGAAGTTTTGAAAAATGGAGAGAGATACGTAAAGAGAGTGTTTTACTCATCTTCCACGCCCGCTAAAATACTGATTATAAAAATATTATTTGGTGGGGTTTTTTAAATAGCATTCCTCTACCATTTATTAATTTGTAACCACATTATCTAGATGATCATGGGATTACAAATATAATACCGGTCCGTATTGTAAAAGGGAATGCAACATTTCTCAGCTAGGTGATCACTGCGGTAACGCTCGTTACCACGGTGATCATTTAGCTATAATACTTAAACTAATATTTATTTTTTAAAAATAAACAAGTTTATTTTTATAAAATGTATTTTGAGGGTCTTAAGCAATTTTGAGCTTTATTTATGTGCCTTTAGAGACCCCCAAATATTGTTTATTGTACACCCCAAATACTGTAGCTGCTTAGATGCCGGAGATACAGGCATCTAAACAGCATGCCCCCATTTCCCTATACCTGACAATTGTCAGTTTTAAAAAAAGTTACACGGTGACGTCATCATGTCATTGCGCTTGACGTCACTGCGTGAAACATGAAGTCCTGGAAATGCCTGTCACTATACAGGCCAGATCGCCGGGGTGGGAGTAAGTGGGTGGGAGCCCCCAGATCTCCATCAAGGTGGGTGAGTGCTAGCGATAGCTCTGAGCCGTCGTTAGCACCTGACTGGAAAAAATTGCGATGGCTCAGAACCGTCGTTAGCACTCGAGTTAAAGGGACAGTCTACACAAAAAGTTTTATTGTTTAAAAAGATAGATAACACCTTTACTACCCATTCCCAGCTTTGCACAACACATATTTTTAGATTAATATACTTTATATAATTTAAACCTCTAAATTTCTGCCTGTTTCAAAGGCTCTATTGACAACCTCTTAATCACATGCTTTTGTATTTGCTTTTCACAACAGGAGACTGATAGTTCATGTGGGCCATATAGATAACATTGTGCTCACGCCCTGGAAATTATTTAAGAGTTAGCACAACACAGTACTAAATGCAACTGAATAGATTTTAAATAGTCACAGTCATGTGATCAGGGGGCTGTCAGAAGATGCTTAGATACAAGGTAATCAAAGAGGTAAAAAGTCTATTAATATGACTGTGTTGGTTATGCAAAGCTGGGGAATGGGTAACAAAGGGATTATCTATCTTTTTAAACAATAAAAATTATACTGTAGACTGTCCCTTTAAACCAGAAAATAATTGAGTTGCTTGAAATTAAATGAGACACTTTCCAATTTACTTCTATTATTAAATTTTGCACAGTCTTTTTATATTCATACTTTCAGGGAACACGATCCTACTGAGTATGTGCACATGCTCAGAGGTTATACATAAACTAGTCTGTGATTGGCTGATGTCTGTCACATGATACAGGGGCCGGAAAATGGGAGAAAAAATACATTTGTCAGAAAAAATTCTACTGCTTATTTGAAATTTAGAGTAGGTGTTAAATCATTGTCTTTTTATTATGCACTTGCTAATTATGCAATTCTGCTGCATTGAGTAGTCCTTTAATACATTTTATTATGACTTGTAACTTTCCATATTCAGGATACTTCAGGATAATTATATTTCTTTATTGGGTAACTACATTTTGTTGCTGTATTATACAATAATATACAGAAAATTATTTGAGCAATGAACAAGTACATATTTGTAAATATAATAATGCGAACAATGTGCAAAACATGAAACAATAGGAACAGGGATAAAATGTTAAAATAATTACAAAAAACTTTGTGCATGCAGATTTACTCATCACTCTATTATAAGCAAGATTTGTACAGCTTATAACTTTAGATATGAATAACAAATTTGGATGGGTAATTAATACAATATATGAAAAGTGTTTGCAGTATGGGGCCCGATCCGATATACGGCGCAGGTTTCGGCGCAAGCGTGGAAACCTACGCCGCCCATAGTTTCAGCTCGCAACTCCAGCTATCCCATATACGGCTCCGTCAGAGGCTAAAGTGCCATAAGTCTGACAAACCAGCGATGTCCAGAAATCTGCATAAGTACAAATTTCTGGAGTCGCCAAGGACTTACGGCACTTTAGAAACTGCCGCCGCCTAAAAAACCTGACTAAGTTATTAAATCACCCGTACTGTCTAACACGCCTCCCAAACATAGCCCGGCACGTCTAACCCTCTAGCCGCTATCCCCCCTCACTCTCCTAATAATAATAAATGTATTAACCTCTAAACCGCCGCTCCCGGACCCCGCCGCACCTAATAAAGTTATTAACCCCTAAACAGCCACTCCCGGACCCCGCCGCCACCTACATTATCTATATTACCCCCTAATGAGAGCTCCTACACCGCCGCTGCCTACATTATCTATATTACCCCTAATGTGAGCTCCTACACTGCCGCTACCTATTTTATATATATTACCCCCTAATGTGAGCCCCTTACACCGCCGCCATCTATATTACCTACCCTCTAATGTGAGCACTTACACTGCCGCTATCTATATTACCTACCCCCTAATGTGAGCCCTTTACACCACTGCCACCTATAGTACCTACCCCCTAATGTGAGCCTTTTACACCGCCGCCATCTATATTACCTACCCCTAATGTGAGCCCCTTACACCGCCGTCATCTATATTACCTACCCCCTAATGTGAGCCCCTTACACCGCCGCCATCTATATTAACTACCCCCTAATGTGAGCCCCTTACATCGCCGCCATCTATATTACCTACCCCCTAATGTGAGCCCCTTACACCGCCGCCATCTATATTACCTACCCCCTAATGTGAGCCCCTTACACCGCCGCCATCTATATTACCTACCCCCTAATGTGAGCCCCTTACACCGCCGCCATCTATATTACCTACCCCCTAATGTAAGCTCCTACCCCGCCGCCAGCTATATTACCTACCCCCTAATGTGAGCTCCTACCCCGCCGCCAGCTATATTAAAATTATTAACCCCTAATTTAATCCCCCTACACCGCCGCCAGCTATATTAAATTAATTAACCCCTAATTTAATCCCCCTACCCCACCGCCAGCTATATTAAATTAATTAACCCCTAATTTAATCCCCCTACACCGCCGCAAGCTATATTATAGGAATTAACCCCTAATCTAATCCCCCTACACTGCCGCCAGCTATATTAAATACATTAACACCTAATCTAATCCCCCTAAAGTAATCACCTCTATTACCAGCCCTTAAAAGGGCCTTTTGCGTGACATTGCCTCAAAGTAACAGCTCTATTGCCAGCCCTTAAAAGGCCTTTTTGCGGGGCATGCCCCAAACAAATCAGCTCTTTTACCAGCCCTTAAAAGGGCTTTTTTCAGGGCATTGTCACAAAGAAATCAGCTCTTTTGCATCTAATCTAAATCCCCCTACACCGCCGCCACCTATAATAAATGTATTACCCCCTAATCTAATCCCCCTACACCGCCGCCACCTATATTAAATACATTACCCCCTAATCTAATCCCCCTACACCACCGCCACCTATATTAACTACATTAACCCTAATTATATTAGGGTTAATATAGTTAATATAGTTATTATACCTATATTAAATTCATTAACCCATAATCTAATCCCCCTACACCGCCGCCACCTATATTAAATGTATTAACCCCTAATCTAATCCCCCTACACCGCCGCCACCTATATTAAATGTATTAACCCCTAATCTAATCCCCCTACACCGCTGCCACCTATATTAACTATATTAACCCTAATTATATTAGGGTTAATATAGTTAATATAGTTATTATATTATATATATATTAAGTATAATAACCCTATCTAACTCTAACATCCCTAACTAAAAAAAGATTATTACACCTATTCTAAGCCCCCTAATAAAATAACAAAGCCCCCAAAATAAAAAAAAAATCCCTACCCTAATCTAAATTAAAAAAGTTAACAGCTCTATTACCAGACCTTAAAAGGGCCTTTTGTGGGGCATGCCCCGAAGAATTCAGCTCTTTTGCCTGTAAAAAAAACAACACCCCCCCATTACAACCCACCACCCACATACCCCTATTCTAACCCACCCAATCCTCCCCTTAAAAAAAACTAAGTCTAACCCCCAAGTGCTCCTTACCTGTCCTGAAAAAACATAATTTATGCTTACCTGATAAATTTATTTCTCTTGTAGTGTGTTCAGTCCACGGGTCATCCATTACTTATGGGATATATTCTCCTTCCCAACAGGAAGTTGCAAGAGGATCACCCAAGCAGAGCTGCTATATAGCTCCTCCCCTCACATGTCATATCCAGTCATTCGACCGAAACAAGACGAGAAAGGAGAAACTATAAGGTGCAGTGGTGACTGGAGTTATAATTTTAAAATTTAGAACCTGCCTTAAAAAGACAGGGCGGGCCGTGGACTGAACACACTACAAGAGAAATAAATTTATCAGGTAAGCATAAATTATGTTTTCTCTTGTTAAGTGTGTTCAGTCCACGGGTCATCCATTACTTATGGGATACCCATACCAAAGCTAAGTACACGGATGAAGGGAGGGACAAGGCAGGAACATTAAACAGAAGGAACCACTGCCTGTAGAACCTTTCTCCCTAAACCAGCCTCCGAAGAAGCGAAAGTGTCAAATTTGTAAAATTTGGAAAAAGTATGAAGTGAAGACCAAGTTGCAGCCTTGCAAATCTGTTCAACAGAGGCCTCATTCTTAAAGGCCCAGGTGGAAGCCACAGCTCTAGTGGAATGAGCTGTATTTCTTTCAGGAGGCTGCTGTCCAGCAGTCTCATAGGCTAAACGTATTATGCTACGAAGCCAAAAAGAGAGAGAGGTAGCCGAAGCCTTTTGACCTCTCCTCTGTCCAGAGTAAACGACAAACAGAGAAGAAGTTTGTCTAAAATCTTTAGTTGCCTGTAAGTAGAACTTCAGAGCATGGACCACGTCTAGATTATGCAAAAGATGTTCCTTCTTTGAAGAAGGATTAGGACATAATGATGGAACAACGATCTCTTGATTGATATTCCTGTTAGAAACAACCTTAGGTAAAAACCCAGGTTTAGTACGCAGTACTACCTTGTCTGAATGAAAGATCAGGTAAGGAGAATCACAATGTAAGGCAGATAACTCAGAGACTCTTCGAGCCGAGGAAATAGCCATCAAAAACAAAACTTTCCAAGATAAAAGCTTAATATCAATGGAATGAAGGGGTTCAAACGGAACACCCTGAAGAACTTTAAGAACCAAGTTTAAGCTCCATGGAGGAGCAACAGCTTTAAACACAGGCTTAATTCTAGCCAAAGCCTGACAAAAGGCCTGGACGTCTGGATTCTCTGCCAGACGTTTGTGTAAAAGAATAGACAGAGCTGAAATCTGTCCCTTTAGCGAACTAGTGGACAAACCTTTTTCTAAACCCTCTTGTAGAAAAGCCAATATCCTAGGAATCCTAACCTTACTCCATGAGTAACTCTTGGATTCGCACCAATATAAATATTTACACCATATCTTATGGTAAATCTTTCTGGTCACAGGTTTCCGAGCCTGTATTAATGTATCAATAACCGAATCCGAAAACCCCCGCTTAGATAGAATCAAGCGTTCAATTTCCAGGCAGTCAGCCTCAGAGAAATTAGGTTTGGATGGTTGAAAGGACCCTGAATTAGAAGGTCCTGCCTCAGAGGAAGAGACCATGGTGGACAGGATGACATGTCCACTAGGTCTGCATACCAGGTCCTGCGTGGCCACGCAGGCGCTATCAGAATTACCGATGCCCTCTCCTGTTTGATCCTGGCAATCAGTCGAGGTAGCAACGGAAATGGTGGAAACACATAAGCTATGTTGAAAACCCAAGGGGCTGCTAATGCATCTACCAGCACCGCTCCCGGGTCCCTGGACCGGGATCCGTAACAAGGAAGCTTCGCGTTCTGGCAAGATGCCATGAGATCCAGATCCGGTTTGCCCCAACGACGAATCAGTTGAGCAAATACCTCCGGGTGAAGTTCCCACTCTCCCGGATGAAAAGTCTGGCGACTTAGGAAATCCGCCTCCCAGTTCTCTACGCCTGGGATGTAAATCGCTGACAGGTGGCAAGAGTGAGACTCTGCCCAGCGAATTATCTTCGAGACTTCCAACATTGCTAGGGAACTCCTGGTTCCCCCTTGATGATTGATGTAAGCCACAGTCGTGATATTGTCCGACTGAAATCTGATGAACCTCAGTCTTGCTAACTGAGGCCAAGCTAGAAGAGCATTGAATATTGCTCTTAATTCCAGAATGTTTATTGGAAGGAGTTTCTCCTCCTGAGTCCACGAACCCTGAGCCTTCAGGGAATTCCAGACTGCTCCCCAGCCTAGAAGGCTGGCATCCGTTGTTACAATCGTCCAATCTGGTCTGCGAAAGGTCATTCCTTTGGACAGATGAACCGGTGACAACCACCAGAGAAGAGAATCTCTGGTCTCCTGGACCAGATTTAGCAAAGGGGACAGATCTGAGTAATCCCCGTTCCATTGACTGAGCATGCATACAGGGAGTGCAGAATTATTAGGCAAGTTGTATTTTTGAGGATTAATTTTATTATTGAACAACAACCATGTTCTCAATGAACCCAAAAAACACATTAATATCAAAGCTGAATATTTTTGGAAGTAGTTTTTAGTTTGTTTTTAGTTTTAGCTATTTTAGGGGGATATCTGTGTGTGCAGGTGACTATTACTGTGCATAATTATTAGGCAACTTAACAAAAAACAAATATATACCCATTTCAATTATTTATTTTTACCAGTGAAACCAATATAACATCTCAACATTCACAAATATACATTTCTGACATTCAAAAACAAAACAAAAACAAATCAGTGACCAATATAGCCACCTTTCTTTGCAAGGACACTCAAAAGCCTGCCATCCATGGATTCTGTCAGTGTTTTGATCTGTTCACCATCAACATTGCGTGCAGCAGCAACCACAGCCTCCCAGACACTGTTCAGAGAGGTGTACTATTTTCCCTCCTTGTAAATCTCACATTTGATGATGGACCACAGGTTCTCAATGGGGTTCAGATCAGGTGAACAAGGAGGCCATGTCATTAGATTTTCTTCTTTTATACCCTTTCTTGCCAGCCACGCTGTGGAGTACTTGGACGCGTGTGATGGAGCATTGTCCTGCATGAAAATCATGTTTTTCTTGAAGGATGCAGACTTCTTCCTGTACCACTGCTTGAAGAAGGTGTTTTCCAGAAACTGGCAGTAGGACTGGGAGTTGAGCTTGACTCCATCCTCAACCCGAAAAGGCCCCACAAGCTCATCTTTGATGATACCAGCCCAAACCAGTACTCCACCTCCACCTTGCTGGCGTCTGAGTCGGACTGGAGCTCTCTGCCCTTTACCAATCCAGCCACGGGCCCATCCATCTGGCCCATCAAGACTCACTCTCATTTCATCAGTCCATAAAACCTTAGAAAAATCAGTCTTGAGATATTTCTTGGCCCAGTCTTGACATTTCAGCTTGTGTGTCTTGTTCAGTGGTGGTCGTCTTTCAGCCTTTCTTACCTTGGCAATGTCTCTGAGTATTGCACACCTTGTGCTTTTGGGCACTCCAGTGATGTTGCAGCTCTGAAATATGGCCAAACTGGTGGCAAGTGGCATCTTGGCAGCTGCACGCTTGACTTTTCTCAGTTCATGGGCAGTTATTTTGCGCCTTGGTTTTTCCACACGCTTCTTGTGACCCTGTTGACTATTTTGAATGAAACGCTTGATTGTTTGATGATCACGCTTCAGAAGCTTTGCAATTTTAAGAGAGCTGCATCCCTCTGCAAGATATCTCACTATTTTTGACTTTTCTGAGCCTGTCAAGTCCTTCCTTTGACCCATTTTGCCAAAGGAAAGGAAGTTGCCTAATAATTATGCACACCTGATATAGGGTGTTGATGTCATTAGACCACACCCCTTCTCATTACAGAGATGCACATCACCTAATATGCTTAATTGGTAGTAGGCTTTCAAGCCTATACAGCTTGGAGTAAGACAACATGCATAAAGAGGATGATGTGGTCAAAATACTCATTTGCCTAATAATTCTGCACTCCCTGTAGTTGCAGCGGTCTGAGATGCAGGCGCGCAAATGGCACTATGTCCATTGCCGCGACCATTAAGCCGATTACCTCCATGCACTGAGCTACTGATGGGCATGGAATGGAGTGAAGGACATGGCAAGCATTGAGAATCTTTGAAAACCTGGACTCCGTCAGGTAAATCTTCATCTCTACAGAATCTATAAGAGTCCCTAGAAAAGGAACCCTTGTGAGCGGTAACAGAGAACTCTTTTCCACGTTCACTTTCCACCCATGCGACCTCAGAAATGCAAGAACTATCTCTGTATGAGACTTTGCATTCTGAAAACTTGACGCTTGTATCAGGATGTCGTCTAGGTACGGAGCCACTGCTATGCCTCGCGGTCTTAGTACCGCCAGAAGTGAGCCCAGAACCTTCGTAAAAATTCTCGGGGCCGTGGCTAACCCGAAGGGAAGAGCCACAAACTGGTAATGCCTGTCTAGAAAGGCAAACCTTAGGTACAGATAATGATCTTTGTGAATCGGTATGTGAAGGTAAGCATCCTTTAAGTCCACTGTGGTCATATATTGACCCTCTTGGATCATGGGTAGGATGGTTCGAATGGTTTCCATCTTGAACGATGGTACCCTTAGGAATTTGTTTAAGATCTTTAAGTCCAAGATTGGTCTGAAGGTTCCCTCTTTTTTGGGAACCACAAATAGATTTGAGTAAAATCCTTGTCCCTGTTCCGATCGCGGAACTGAGTGGATCACTCCCATGATTAAGAGGTCTTGTACACATTGTAGAAATGCCTCTCTCTTTACTAGGTTTGTTGATAACCTCGAAAGATGGAACCTCCCTTGTGGTGGAGAGGTTTTGAATTAGACATGTTTAAACAGACGTAGCAATGAAACTAGCAAGCTTGGAAATCACTTTCAATAAGTTTACAAGCAATATAAAAAACGCTGCAGCGCTTCAAAAATACAGATATAATTAACAATTCTTAACAAGAAGTGTAATATTAGCAGAGGATTGCACCCATTAGCAAAAGGATGATTAACCCCTCAATACCCAAAACGGATAAAACGGATATCAATTAAGATTTAATGCTTTTAATCACAGTCAAGCACACTGTCACAGATCTGCTGTGACTGATTACCTCCTTCAAAAATGAATTTTGCAGACCCTTGAGCTCTCTAGAGACGTCCTGGATCAAGGAGGAAGAAGCAGGAAGACTGTGCTTGAATTATAACTGCGCAACAAGGCGCTAAAACAAGGTCCCTCCCACTCCTATCACAACAGTGGGAGCTCTGATATAACGGTTTCTATGCAGAAAATATATGTCAGCCATGTGGAAAAAAATCATGCCCAAAGAGATTTATCACCAAGTACCTCACAAAAGCGAATAACATGCCAGTAAACGTTTTATTAAAAAATAACATTTTCCAATGTCATGCAAAGTTATCACTAAGCCTGCTACCAGTCGCTACCACTGCAGATAAGGCTTAAGTATTATTTCAGTTTTAACAGTATTTTCTCAGTCAAATTCTAGTCCCTAGAAAATAACTTGACTGCGCATACATTTATCAGCCTGATACCAGTTACCACTCCTGCATTTAAGGCTGTACTTACATCATACGGTAACAGCAGTATTTTCTTAGTCAATTCCATTCCCAGAAAATAATGTACCGCACATACCTCATTTGCGGAGGACCCCGTATGCTATTCCCATTTTCTGAAGTTACCCCACTCCTCAGAATGTCGAGAACAGCCAGTGGATCTTAGTTATGCCCGCTAAGATCATAGAAAAAAAACGCAGGCAGTTTCTTCTTCCAAATACTGCCTGAGATAGAAAAACAGCACACTCCGGTGCCATTTAAAATAACAAATAGTTATAGAAGAATAGTTAAGTAAAAACTCCAGCTCCTCTCGCAACCTCCTTCTTTGTTGAGGTTTGCAAGAGAATGACTGGGTATGACATGTGAGGGGAGGAGCTATATAGCAGCTCTGCTTGGGTGATCCTCTTGCAACTTCCTGTTGGGAAGGAGAATATATCCCATAAGTAATGGATGACCCGTGGACTGAACACACTTAACAAGAGAAACAGCCAATAGAATTACAGTAGCTTGCATCCGATTGGCTGATTTGAATTTGGAGGCTCAAATCAGCCAATAAGAATTCAAGGGACGCCATTTTTAATTGCGTACCTTGAATTCCTATTCCGTGTACGGCGGCGATCGTATGAAGAGGATCCTCCACGTTCCGGCTCCGGTCTTCAGTTCCAGAGGTCTTTGGTTCCGGTGTCGCCGATCTTCAGTTCCAGCATCGCCGGTCTTCTGTTCCAGATGGACGGTCTTCAGCTCCGTGGTCATCGGTCTTCAACTCCTCCACTCCGCGCCGGCTGGATCCTGGAAGAAGAAGAGGTCGCCGCCTGGAAGAAGAGGTCGCCGCCTGGACCAGGACCTTCTCTACCGGTCTTCAGGACAGGTAAGGAGCACTTGGGGGTTAGACTTAGGTTTTTTTAAGGTGGGATTGGGTGGGTTAGAATAAGGGTATGTGGGTGGTGGGTTGTAATGGGGGGGGGGTTTACAGGCAAAAGAGCTGAATTCTTTGGGGCATGCCCCACAAAAGGCCCTTTTAAGGGCTGGTAATAGAGCTGTTAACTTTTGTAATTTAGATTAGGGTAGGGAAATTTTTTTATTTTGGTGGGGCTTTGTTATTTTATTAGGGGGCTTAGAATAGGTGTAATTAGCTTAAAATTCTTGTAATCTTTTTTTATTTATTGTAATTTAGTGTTTGTTTGTTTTTTGTAATTTAGTTTAGTGTATTTAATTGTAGTTTAGTTTAGATATTTGTAGTTTATTTAATTTATTGATAGTGTAGGTGTATTTGTAACTTAGGTTAGGATTTATTTTACAGGTAAATTGGTAATTATTTTAATTAGGTAGCTATTAAATAGTTATTAACTATTTAATAGCTATTGTACCTAGTTAAAATAAATACCAAGTTACCTGTAAAATAAATATAAACCCTAAAATAGCTACAATGTAATTATTAATTACATTGTAGCTATCTTAGGGTTCATTTTATAGGTAAGTATTTAGATTTAAACAGGAATATTTTAATTAATAATATTAATATTAATTAGATTTATTTTAATAGGAATTTAGTTAGGGATGTTAGAGTTAGATAGGGTTATTATACTTAATATATATATATATATATATATATATATAAAATATAATAACGATATTAACTATATTAACCCTAATATAATTAGGGTTAATATAGTTAATATATGTATAATAACTATATTAACTATAGTTAATATAGGTGGCGGCTGTGTAGGGGGATTAGATTAGGGGTTAATACATTTAATATTGGTGGCGGCGGTGTAGGGGGATTAGATTAGGGGTTAATACATTTAATATAGGTGGCGGTGGTGTAGGGGGATTAGATTAGGGGTTAATGTATTTAATATAGGTGGTGGCGATGTAGGGGGATTAGATTAGGGGGTAATACATTTATTATAGGTGGCGGTGGTGTAGGGGGATTTAGATTAGATGCAAAAGAGCTGATTTCTTTGTGACAATGCCCCGCAAAAAGCCCTTTTAAGGGCTGGCAATAGAGCTGTTACTTTGGGGCAATGTCATGCAAAAGGCCCTTTTAAGGGCTCGTAATAGAGGTGATTACTTTAGTGGGATTAGATTAGGTGTTAATGTATTTAATATAGCTGGCGGCGGTGTAGGGGGATTAGATAAGGGGTTAATTCATTTAATATAGCTGGCGGCGGTGTAGGGGGATTAGATTAGGGGTTAATTAATTTAATATAGCTGGCGGCGGTATAGGGGGATTAGATTAGGGGTTAATACATTTAATATAGCTGGCGGCAGGGTAGGAGCTCACATTAGGGGATAGTTTAATGTAGCTGGCGGCGGTGTAAGGGGCTCACATTAGGGGGTAGTTTAATGTAGCTGGCAGCGGTGTAAGGGGCTCACATTAGGGGGTAGTTTAATATAGCTGGTGGCGGGGTAGGAGCTCACATTAGGGGGTATGTAATGTAGCTGGCGACGGTGTAGGGGGATCACATTAGGGGGTTATACTTTTAATGTAGCTGGTGGCGGGGTCCGGGAACGGCGGTTTAGCGGTTAAATACGTTATTAGGGATTGCGGCGGGGGATCGCGGTTGACAGGTAGATAGTCATTGCGGTGTAGGGGGATTAGATTAGGGGTTAATTAATTTAATATAGCTGGCGGCGGTGTAGGGGGATTAGATTAGGGGTTAATACATTTAATATAGCTGGCGGCAGGGTAGGAGCTCATATTAGGGGGTAGTTTAATGTAGCTGGCGGCGGTGTAAGGGGCTCACATTAGGGGGTAGTTTAATATAGCTGGCGGCGGTGTAAGGGGCTCACATTAGGGGGTAGTTTAATGTAGCTGGCGGCGGTGTAAGGGGCTCACATTAGGGGGTAGTTTAATGTAGCTGACGGCGGTGTAAGGGGCTCACATTAGGGGGTAGTTTAATATAGCTGGCGGCGGTGTAAGGGGCTCACATTAGGGGGTAGTTTAATGTAGCTGGCGGCGGTGTAAGGGGCTCACATTAGGGGGTAGTTTAATATAGCTGGCGACGGTGTAAGGGGCTCACATTGGGGGTATTTTAATGTAGCTGGCGGCAGTGTAAGGGGCTCACATTAGGGGGTAGTTTAATGTAGCTGGCAGCGGTGTAAGGGGCTCACATTAGGGGGTAGTTTAATATAGCTGGCGGCGGGGTAGGAGCTCACATTAGGGTGTATGTAATGTAGCTGGCGACGGTGTTGGGGGATCACATTAGGGGGTTATACTTTTAATGTAGCTGGCGGCGGGGTCCGGGAACGGTGGTTTAGCGGTTAAATACTTTATTAGGGATTGCGGCGGGGGATCGCGGTTGACAGGTAGATAGTCATTGCACATGCGTTAGGTATTAGGTTTTATTTGGCAGGTAGTTTAGGGAGTTACGGGGCTCCAATACAAGGCTTACTACGGCTGCCTTTTGTGGCGAGGTGAAAATGGAGTAAGATTTCTCCATTTTTCCACGTAAGTCAGTACGCTGTATATTGGATACTAAACTGCGCGGGTTTTTGTATACCTGCCATTGGCCCAAATAACTACAGGCGAAGGCAGAAATATACGAGCGTATCTTTTAGGTTACAGCGGGCGACGCTGCATATCGGATCGAGGCCTTGAAGTGTTTTCGTTCAGTGGTTTTTGAGCTGTTAAAATTTTAAATGGGCTGTTTTTCCATACTAAAAATGTTTTGTAAATTGTTTCCATAAAAATAATATTGTGTCACTGAAATACTACATTAATACAAAAACTGACAAATGTATTACGAATCACTTGTTCTTATGACTTTAATAAACAGTTTTGTCTCTGGTGAGACTATCAAAGATTTCTCATCAGTAGTGTGAGGTCTTTAAAAACAATTTATTAAGTCAAATTTTAGCTTAAGAAGAGACAAATGCAATGCAATATAATGCTCCAAAAAAACAACAAATATTTTGTGTGATTTCTCTCCATGACAGCAAGATTTTGGCCACTAGCTTGATATAAAAATATGAAGTATTTTTAAGGTATTTATTTTACAGTCATGTTTTCTTAATCATTTTGCAAGGAAAAATAACATTAAAAAAAACTACACAGTGCAAAAAAATGCCAAAATACTGAATTTCTTAAAGAGGTATTGTTAGAAAATAGCAAAAATTATTTGAAACTTATACAGAAAATATTTAGTTATGAAATGGAATACTGTTGACAAGAAGTTTTCATGGGAATGATAAAACAAATAAAGGTAATACAAACTAAAAAATGTATTTTTTTAAAAATTGAAATTGACATTAAAACTTTTTTTTTTCAAACAGATTGAAATGGTCTAAGATTTGTAAAACTTTTCAAAACCAGAGCAAAGAAATATACACAGATCTTCTAATTAATTGAAATAATACCCAATGTCACATTTAAATTTATTAGAATTTGGCGCACAGAAATTGCAGATGCAAAAGTTTAATATTTGTTAATAGCATTCCATTCCAAAATATGTTTCATTTGAACAAATAATGCTGCCCAATTTACAGATTTAATATTTCAAAGTCAGTTTATGGATTTCAGATATTTTTTCCTAACACTGATTAAAACTTAATTGAGGAAAAATGGGAACATAATATATTATTATTATTATCGGCTATTTGTAGAGCGCCAACAGATTCAGCAGCGCTGTAAACAGAGGGTAGTACAACAAAACAATTAAAGGGATCAGATGGGTATGGTTTTTTAGGTTTTATTTAAAATATGCTGTATAGTGTTTTTATGTATATTTTGAATAGATCTAATGGTAAATCAGAATATTCTACAAAAAAAAAAAAAACTTCCAGAATTGAAGTTCTCATTCAAATGATCAACAATCAGGAAATTCCAGACTAAAAGACTAAAGTTGGATTATGGGATTAACTGATGTTTGTTGTTATGGAAAGTGAGAACCATTTAGGTTCCAAGATTCCTGCTCTGTAGCTGGTCTACATTTACAAATTTCAAAAGAGCCTTATATAAATTTTACTTCCAACTAATTTAAAGATTGCTGACTACAGATGTATAATTATAACATAATACTGTGGTGCCTCTCATATTTATAAACAGAAACACACAGTACCAAAGTATCAGCTAGATTACGAGTTGTGCGTTCGTCTTTTAATGCTGAAATGATGGTATTTTCAGTGTTAAAAAAGCAACGCAGCCATTATGAGTCTTGTCGGTATAGGTGTACAGCAAGCCTTTTAGCCTGTAACGCAATGTCAGTACCGCACTCGTAAAAAATTACGTTTTTTTAATGGGATTCATATAGCGGTGGTATTACGAATTTTGCGTTCTGGCTAAAAAAAACGGTGTTACAGTTTAAAACGACAAGCTCCGTAACGCCATCTAATAGCAGTAGTTATGAGTTTTATGCTACAAATATGTAATATAAAACTCATACCTATACTGCTACAAAGTGCACTAAACACCCATAAACTACCTATTAACCCCTAAACGGAGGCCCTCCCACATCGCAAACACTATATTACATTTATTAACCCCTAATCTGCCGCTCCCGAAATTGCCGCCACCAACATTTTTTATTAACCCCTATTCTGCCACTCCATGACATCGTCGGCGCTATAATAAACTTATTAACCAATAAACCGCCGCCCTCCCGCATCCCAAACACTATTTAAATATTATTAACCCTTAATCTGCCATCCGCCCACATCACCCCCACTATACTAAAGTTATTAAACCCTACACCTCCACCACTATATTTATTAAACCCTAAACCACAAGCCCCCCACAACACAAAATATACTAAAGTAAACTATTAACCCCTAAACCGAAAAGCCCCCCACATCGCAATAAACTAAATTTAACTAGTAACCCCTAAACCTAACGCCCCCTAACTTTAGATTAAAATTACAATTTCCTTATCTTAAATTAAATTAAAACTTACCTGTCAAATTAAAAAAAACTAAGTTTAAACTAACAATTAAACTAATATATTTATTAAACTAAATTTAAACTAACTACCAATTAAATTAAACTAAACTTTTCATTAAAAAAATCCTAACACTAGTCTAAAATTTACAAACTATCTAATTACACAAAATAAAAAAGATTAAATTACAAAAAATAACAAACACTAAAGTAAGAAAAATTACAAACGAAATTATCAAAAATAAAAAAGAATTACACCTAATGTAATAGCCCTATCAAAATAAAAAAGCCCACCCAAAATAATAAAACCTAGCCTACAATAAACTACCAATAGCCCTTAAAATGGCTAAATGATTAACCCCTCAATACCCAAAACGGATAAAACGGATATCAATTAAGATTTAATGCTTTTAATCACAGTCAAGCACACTGTCACAGATCTGCTGTGACTGATTACCTCCTTCAAAAATGAATTTTGCAGACCCTTGAGCTCTCTAGAGACGTCCTGGATCAAGGAGGAAGAAGCAGGAAGACTGTGCTTGAATTATAACTGCGCAACAAGGCGCTAAAACAAGGTCCCTCCCACTCCTATCACAACAGTGGGAGCTCTGATATAACGGTTTCTATGCAGAAAATATATGTCAGCCATGTGGAAAAAAATCATGCCCAAAGAGATTTATCACCAAGTACCTCACAAAAGCGAATAACATGCCAGTAAACGTTTTATTAAAAAATAACATTTTCCAATGTCATGCAAAGTTATCACTAAGCCTGCTACCAGTCGCTACCACTGCAGATAAGGCTTAAGTATTATTTCAGTTTTAACAGTATTTTCTCAGTCAAATTCTAGTCCCTAGAAAATAACTTGACTGCGCATACATTTATCAGCCTGATACCAGTTACCACTCCTGCATTTAAGGCTGTACTTACATCATACGGTAACAGCAGTATTTTCTTAGTCAATTCCATTCCCAGAAAATAATGTACCGCACATACCTCATTTGCGGAGGACCCCGTATGCTATTCCCATTTTCTGAAGTTACCCCACTCCTCAGAATGTCGAGAACAGCCAGTGGATCTTAGTTATGCCCGCTAAGATCATAGAAAAAAAACGCAGGCAGTTTCTTCTTCCAAATACTGCCTGAGATAGAAAAACAGCACACTCCGGTGCCATTTAAAATAACAAATAGTTATAGAAGAATAGTTAAGTAAAAACTCCAGCTCCTCTCGCAACCTCCTTCTTTGTTGAGGTTTGCAAGAGAATGACTGGGTATGACATGTGAGGGGAGGAGCTATATAGCAGCTCTGCTTGGGTGATCCTCTTGCAACTTCCTGTTGGGAAGGAGAATATATCCCATAAGTAATGGATGACCCGTGGACTGAACACACTTAACAAGAGAAACAGCCAATAGAATTACAGTAGCTTGCATCCGATTGGCTGATTTGAATTTGGAGGCTCAAATCAGCCAATAAGAATTCAAGGGACGCCATTTTTAATTGCGTACCTTGAATTCCTATTCCGTGTACGGCGGCGATCGTATGAAGAGGATCCTCCACGTTCCGGCTCCGGTCTTCAGTTCCAGAGGTCTTTGGTTCCGGTGTCGCCGATCTTCAGTTCCAGCATCGCCGGTCTTCTGTTCCAGATGGACGGTCTTCAGCTCCGTGGTCATCGGTCTTCAACTCCTCCACTCCGCGCCGGCTGGATCCTGGAAGAAGAAGAGGTCGCCGCCTGGAAGAAGAGGTCGCCGCCTGGACCAGGACCTTCTCTACCGGTCTTCAGGACAGGTAAGGAGCACTTGGGGGTTAGACTTAGGTTTTTTTAAGGTGGGATTGGGTGGGTTAGAATAAGGGTATGTGGGTGGTGGGTTGTAATGGGGGGGGGTTTACAGGCAAAAGAGCTGAATTCTTTGGGGCATGCCCCACAAAAGGCCCTTTTAAGGGCTGGTAATAGAGCTGTTAACTTTTGTAATTTAGATTAGGGTAGGGAAATTTTTTTATTTTGGTGGGGCTTTGTTATTTTATTAGGGGGCTTAGAATAGGTGTAATTAGCTTAAAATTCTTGTAATCTTTTTTTATTTATTGTAATTTAGAGTTTGTTTGTTTTTTGTAATTTAGTTTAGTGTATTTAATTGTAGTTTAGTTTAGATATTTGTAGTTTATTTAATTTATTGATAGTGTAGGTGTATTTGTAACTTAGGTTAGGATTTATTTTACAGGTAAATTGGTAATTATTTTAATTAGGTAGCTATTAAATAGTTATTAACTATTTAATAGCTATTGTACCTAGTTAAAATAAATACCAAGTTACCTGTAAAATAAATATAAACCCTAAAATAGCTACAATGTAATTATTAATTACATTGTAGCTATCTTAGGGTTCATTTTATAGGTAAGTATTTAGATTTAAACAGGAATATTTTAATTAATAATATTAATATTAATTAGATTTATTTTAATAGGAATTTAGTTAGGGATGTTAGAGTTAGATAGGGTTATTATACTTAATATATATATATATATATATATATATATATATATATATATATATATATAAAATATAATAACGATATTAACTATATTAACCCTAATATAATTAGGGTTAATATAGTTAATATATGTATAATAACTATAATAACTATAGTTAATATAGGTGGCGGCTGTGTAGGGGGATTAGATTAGGGGTTAATACATTTAATATTGGTGGCGGCGGTGTAGGGGGATTAGATTAGGGGTTAATACATTTAATATAGGTGGCGGTGGTGTAGGGGGATTAGATTAGGGGTTAATGTATTTAATATAGGTGGTGGCGATGTAGGGGGATTAGATTAGGGGGTAATACATTTATTATAGGTGGCGGTGGTGTAGGGGGATTTAGATTAGATGCAAAAGAGCTGATTTCTTTGTGACAATGCCCCGCAAAAAGCCCTTTTAAGGGCTGGCAATAGAGCTGTTACTTTGGGGCAATGTCATGCAAAAGGCCCTTTTAAGGGCTCGTAATAGAGGTGATTACTTTAGTGGGATTAGATTAGGTGTTAATGTATTTAATATAGCTGGCGGCGGTGTAGGGGGATTAGATAAGGGGTTAATTCATTTAATATAGCTGGCGGCGGTGTAGGGGGATTAGATTAGGGGTTAATTAATTTAATATAGCTGGCGGCGGTATAGGGGGATTAGATTAGGGGTTAATACATTTAATATAGCTGGCGGCAGGGTAGGAGCTCACATTAGGGGATAGTTTAATGTAGCTGGCGGCGGTGTAAGGGGCTCACATTAGGGGGTAGTTTAATGTAGCTGGCAGCGGTGTAAGGGGCTCACATTAGGGGGTAGTTTAATATAGCTGGTGGCGGGGTAGGAGCTCACATTAGGGTGTATGTAATGTAGCTGGCGACGGTGTAGGGGGATCACATTAGGGGGTTATACTTTTAATGTAGCTGGTGGCGGGGTCCGGGAACGGCGGTTTAGCGGTTAAATACTTTATTAGGGATTGCGGCGGGGGATCGCGGTTGACAGGTAGATAGTCATTGCGGTGTAGGGGGATTAGATTAGGGGTTAATTAATTTAATATAGCTGGCGGCGGTGTAGGGGGATTAGATTAGGGGTTAATACATTTAATATAGCTGGCGGCAGGGTAGGAGCTCATATTAGGGGGTAGTTTAATGTAGCTGGCGGCGGTGTAAGGGGCTCACATTAGGGGGTAGTTTAATATAGCTGGCGGCAGTGTAAGGGGCTCACATTAGGGGGTAGTTTAATGTAGCTGGCGGCGGTGTAAGGGGCTCACATTAGGGGGTAGTTTAATGTAGCTGACGGCGGTGTAAGGGGCTCACATTAGGGGGTAGTTTAATATAGCTGGCGGCGGTGTAAGGGGCTCACATTAGGGGGTAGTTTAATGTAGCTGGCGGCGGTGTAAGGGGCTCACATTAGGGGGTAGTTTAATATAGCTGGCGACGGTGTAAGGGGCTCACATTGGGGGTATTTTAATGTAGCTGGCGGCAGTGTAAGGGGCTCACATTAGGGGGTAGTTTAATGTAGCTGGCAGCGGTGTAAGGGGCTCACATTAGGGGGTAGTTTAATATAGCTGGCGGCGGGGTAGGAGCTCACATTAGGGTGTATGTAATGTAGCTGGCGACGGTGTTGGGGGATCACATTAGGGGGTTATACTTTTAATGTAGCTGGCGGCGGGGTCCGGGAACGGTGGTTTAGCGGTTAAATACTTTATTAGGGATTGCGGCGGGGGATCGCGGTTGACAGGTAGATAGTCATTGCACATGCGTTAGGTATTAGGTTTTATTTGGCAGGTAGTTTAGGGAGTTACGGGGCTCCAATACAAGGCTTACTACGGCTGCCTTTTGTGGCGAGGTGAAAATGGAGTAAGATTTCTCCATTTTTCCACGTAAGTCAGTACGCTGTATATTGGATACTAAACTGCGCGGGTTTTTGTATACCTGCCATTGGCCCAAATAACTACAGGCGAAGGCAGAAATATACGAGCGTATCTTTTAGGTTACAGCGGGCGACGCTGCATATCGGATCGAGGCCTTGAAGTGTTTTCGTTCAGTGGTTTTTGAGCTGTTAAAATTTTAAATGGGCTGTTTTTCCATACTAAAAATGTTTTGTAAATTGTTTCCATAAAAATAATATTGTGTCACTGAAATACTACATTAATACAAAAACTGACAAATGTATTACGAATCACTTGTTCTTATGACTTTAATAAACAGTTTTGTCTCTGGTGAGACTATCAAAGATTTCTCATCAGTAGTGTGAGGTCTTTAAAAACAATTTATTAAGTCAAATTTTAGCTTAAGAAGAGACAAATGCAATGCAATATAATGCTCCAAAAAAACAACAAATATTTTGTGTGATTTCTCTCCATGACAGCAAGATTTTGGCCACTAGCTTGATATAAAAATATGAAGTATTTTTAAGGTATTTATTTTACAGTCATGTTTTCTTAATCATTTTGCAAGGAAAAATAACATTAAAAAAAACTACACAGTGCAAAAAAATGCCAAAATACTGAATTTCTTAAAGAGGTATTGTTAGAAAATAGCAAAAATTATTTGAAACTTATACAGAAAATATTTAGTTATGAAATGGAATACTGTTGACAAGAAGTTTTCATGGGAATGATAAAACAAATAAAGGTAATACAAACTAAAAAATGTATTTTTTTAAAAATTGAAATTGACATTAAAACTTTTTTTTTTCAAACAGATTGAAATGGTCTAAGATTTATAAAACTTTTCAAAACCAGAGCAAAGAAATATACACAGATCTTCTAATTAATTGAAATAATACCCAATGTCACATTTAAATTTATTAGAATTTGGCGCACAGAAATTGCAGATGCAAAAGTTTAATATTTGTTAATAGCATTCCATTCCAAAATATGTTTCATTTGAACAAATAATGCTGCCCAATTTACAGATTTAATATTTCAAAGTCAGTTTATGGATTTCAGATATTTTTTCCTAACACTGATTAAAACTTAATTGAGGAAAAATGGGAACATAATATATTATTATTATTATCGGCTATTTGTAGAGCGCCAACAGATTCAGCAGCGCTGTAAACAGAGGGTAGTACAACAAAACAATTAAAGGGATCAGATGGGTATGGTTTTTTAGGTTTTATTTAAAATATGCTGTATAGTGTTTTTATGTATATTTTGAATAGATCTAATGGTAAATCAGAATATTCTACAAAAAAAAAAAAACTTCCAGAATTGAAGTTCTCATTCAAATGATCAACAATCAGGAAATTCCAGACTAAAAGACTAAAGTTGGATTATGGGATTAACTGATGTTTGTTGTTATGGAAAGTGAGAACCATTTAGGTTCCAAGATTCCTGCTCTGTAGCTGGTCTACATTTACAAATTTCAAAAGAGCCTTATATAAATTTTACTTCCAACTAATTTAAAGATTGCTGACTACAGATGTATAATTATAACATAATACTGTGGTGCCTCTCATATTTATAAACAGAAACACACAGTACCAAAGTATCAGCTAGATTACGAGTTGTGCGTTCGTCTTTTAATGCTGAAATGATGGTATTTTCAGTGTTAAAAAAGCAACGCAGCCATTATGAGTCTTGTCGGTATAGGTGTACAGCAAGCCTTTTAGCCTGTAACGCAATGTCAGTACCGCACTCGTAAAAAATTACGTTTTTTTAATGGGATTCATATAGCGGTGGTATTACGAATTTTGCGTTCTGGCTAAAAAAAACGGTGTTACAGTTTAAAACGACAAGCTCCGTAACGCCATCTAATAGCAGTAGTTATGAGTTTTATGCTACAAATATGTAATATAAAACTCATACCTATACTGCTACAAAGTGCACTAAACACCCATAAACTACCTATTAACCCCTAAACGGAGGCCCTCCCACATCGCAAACACTATATTACATTTATTAACCCCTAATCTGCCGCTCCCGAAATTGCCGCCACCAACATTTTTTATTAACCCCTATTCTGCCACTCCATGACATCGTCGGCGCTATAATAAACTTATTAACCAATAAACCGCCGCCCTCCCGCATCCCAAACACTATTTAAATATTATTAACCCTTAATCTGCCATCCGCCCACATCACCCCCACTATACTAAAGTTATTAAACCCTACACCTCCACCACTATATTTATTAAACCCTAAACCACAAGCCCCCCACAACACAAAATATACTAAAGTAAACTATTAACCCCTAAACCGAAAAGCCCCCCACATCGCAATAAACTAAATTTAACTAGTAACCCCTAAACCTAACGCCCCCTAACTTTAGATTAAAATTATAATTTCCTTATCTTAAATTAAATTAAAACTTACCTGTCAAATTAAAAAAACTAAGTTTAAACTAACAATTAAACTAATATATTTATTAAACTAAATTTAAACTAACTACCAATTAAATTAAACTAAACTTTTCATTAAAAAAATCCTAACACTAGTCTAAAATTTACAAACTATCTAATTACACAAAATAAAAAAGATTAAATTACAAAAAATAACAAACACTAAAGTAAGAAAAATTACAAACGAAATTATCAAAAATAAAAAAGAATTACACCTAATGTAATAGCCCTATCAAAATAAAAAAGCCCACCCAAAATAATAAAACCTAGCCTACAATAAACTACCAATAGCCCTTAAAATTGCCTTTTGTAGGGCATTGCCCTAAGTTAATCAGCTCTTTTACCTGTAAAAAAAAATACAAAGATCCCCCCCAACAGTAAAACCCACCACCCAACCAACATCCCAAAATAAAAACTCTAACAAAAACCTAAGCTACCCATTGCCCTGAAATGGGCATTTGAGTGGGCATTGCCCTTATTTTGTGAGTTTGGGGGTGGGGGTTGAAATGTTAGTGGGTATTTGTATTTTTTATTTTATTTTTCACAAAAAGAGCTGATAACTTTAGGGCAATGCCCTACAAAAGGCCATTTTAAGGGCCATTAGTAACTTATTCTAGATTATTTTTTTTATTTTTTTTATGGGTATTAGAATAGGAATAATTTGTATTATTTTTAATAATTTGTTATTTTTTGTAATGTATTTTTTTAGGGTGTGCCTTTTTTATAACAAAAGAGCTGTTTAACTTAGGGCAATGCCCTACAAATGGCCCATTTAAGGGCCCTTGGTAGTTTGGGGGGTGCGGGTTTGTATACTGTTAGGGGGTGTTAGTTTTTTTTGTAGCAAAAGAGCTTTTTAATTTATGGCAATGCTCTACAAAAGGCACTTTTAAGGGTCCCCCAAAAACCCCTTTAAGGGCCCTTGGTAGTTTGGGGGGTGGAGGTTTGTATGCAGTGTTTGTTTTTTGTAGCAAAAGAGCTGTTTAACTTAGGGCAATATCCTACAAAAATCCCTTTTAAGGGCCCTTGGTAGTTTGGGGGTGGGGGTTTGTATACTGTTCGGGGGTGTTTGTTTTTTGTAGCAAAAGAGCTGTTTAACTTAGAGCAATGCCATACAAAAGGCCCTTTTAAGGACCCCCAAAAGGCCCTTTTAAGGGCCCTTGGTAGATTATTCTAGATTAGGCTTTTTAATTTGGGGGTGTTTTTTTTAAAGGGCATTAGAATATGAATATTTTTTATTTTTTTGGATTATTTCGTTTTTTGTAATAGTAGTTTTTTATTTTTTGTGATGTTAGGTTTTAGTGTAAGGCAGGTTAGGTTTTATTTCACAGGTAAGTTTGTATTTATTTTAGCTAGGTAGTTAGTAAATAGTTAATAACTATTTACTAACTAGTCTACCTAGTTAAAATAAATACAAACTTACCTGTGAAATAAAAATAAATCCTAAGCTAGCTACAATGTAACTATTAGTTATATTGTAGCTATCTTAGGTTTTATTTTATAGGTAAGTTTGTATTTAGTTTTAAATAATTGTAAATTTAATTTAGATCTATTTTAATTATGTTAAAGTTAGGGGGTGTTAGGTTTAGGGGTAGGTGTAGGGGTTAATAGTTTAATTTAGGTTGTTGCGATGTGGGGGGCTGGCGGTTTAGGGTTTAATAGGTTTCTTTAGTGGTAGTGATATGGGAGGCCAGAGGTTTAGGGGTTAATAACTTTATTTAGTTGTGGCGATGTTGGGGAGTGGCAGAATAGGGGTTAATAACTTTAATATAGTGGCAGCGATGTTGGGGTGCGGTGGAATAGGGGTTAATAACTTTAGTATAGTGACGGCGATATCAGGAGCGGCAGATTAGGGGTTAATGATGACTTTATTTAGGTGGCAGCGATATCGGGAGCAGCAGATTAGGGATTAATAATTTAGGTAGGTGTCGACGATGTCAGGGGCAGCAGATTATGGGTGTTTAGACGTGGGGTTTATGTTAGGGTGTTAGGTTTAAACTGTATTTTCTTTTTCCCCATAGACATCAATGGGGCTGCGTTATGGAGCTTTTCTTTCCGCGATCGTGTTAGACTTTTTCTGACCCGCTCTCCCCATTGATGTCTATGGGGGATTAAATAACGTAACTTTTGCTGCGTTTGTTAATTTCCCTATATCGCTCAATAGTAATCTAGCTGTATGTGCATTATTAAGCTATATTTAGACCATATTTGTTTGTTCCTCTAAAATATTTTTAAAAATGTGTTAAAAATGCATGGTAAGTTATGCATAAAATATGATTTAATCATAAAAATTGCACAAAGAAGCCTCTATTTTGGTTTTAATATAAAGTAAGCTTTTTCCTTACAATTGTTCATATGTATCTCTGAAAACGAATGGACAACGCTCTAGAAAATACAGTGCAGATGTCTCTGAAGGTTTAAGTGCACCCTTGTTTAATTACTGAAGGGTTATGACATACTGAGATATTTTAAGCACATTTTATTATTGAATACCTCTTTGTCTCTAACATTCCTTAATATCTACGAAACTGGAATATCATTGTAAGGCTCATGTCTGCTCTATTTGTTTACAATAAGAAGAAAGATTTTTTTTTTTTTACTGCCGTAGAGTATTTTCCTCTGTTGTTACAGAATTCTAATGACTGTTATGAGAACTGCAAGTAATTTCTATTTTTGGAGCAGCTAAAAACAGAATTGTTATGCAAACTTTATATGCTTACAATTATGAAGGCTTGACCGGATTAGAAAAAGTGACCTATATGATCTGCAGTTCATAAAGTTGCCAATTTATGTTGGTGCTTAATAACATAGTACAAACATTTATTACATTATTTTTTAAACCTCTATTTCATACATTAATAAAAACTTAAGTAAACATAATTTTATTGCTTTGGTATGAAAATGATTAGGCAACAGAGTATTTCAAAGCAAACATGATTCAACCCATAGTTTATATTTAGAAAATTACCAGTCCAGTTAATGCATATGTAAATACAAGGGTTTCTATTTATCAAGGTCTGGCGGACCTGATCCGACACTGCGGATCAGGTCCGCCAGACCTCTCTGAATACGGCGAGCAATATGCTCGCCATATTTAGCATTGCACCAGCAGTTCGCAAGAGCTGCTGGTGCAACACCGCCCCCTGCAGACTCGTGGCCAATCGGCTGCCAGCAGGGGGGTGTCAATCAACCCGATCGTACTCGATCGGGTTGATTTCCGGCGATGTCTGTCCGCCTGCTCAGAGCAGGCGGACAGGTTATGGAGGAGCGGTCTTTGTGACCGCTGCTGTTTCTGGCAAGTCTGAAGACTCGCCAGAAACACGGCCCTTCAAGCTCCGTACGGAGCTTGAGAAATATGGGCCAAGGTCATTTACCAGAACATCACCAGGACTGTTGATAAAAATATTTATATTATTTCCTTTTTAAACTTTTTAAAACACCCCATGACTGCATGGATTATTGTCTAATTCAGTTTGAGAAACGGAAAAAAGGGATATTTTATAAGCTCTCAAACCATCCTAATACTGTAGGCATATATTGTGTGGATCACGTGTTATATTTAAAAATTGTTCAACTTTATTTGAAAAAAATTAAAAATGGGTCTGATTAAAAATGTTATGCTTACGAAAGTGATTTCTAATGTAATAATTTCTTACATTAGACCCACTGAAGGGTGAAATAACAAATATATTTAAGACAGGACCAGTTAGGGCCTTACATTATGATTAGTTCTATACAGTTTATTCACCCCACATCTAGGGCCTGACATAGAAACACACATTTTTACTTGAGAAATGTTTATGCTGTTGTGTAGTGTTCTTTGTATGAAACAGAAACATCTACATTACAATACAAGGTCTAATAAAAATCCCAAAGATTTTGTGTGAATTCTCTCCATCCCAGCAGGGTTTTGAATATCAGACCCCTAGTATGATACTGGTGTCTGTATTATTATAACCAGACTATTTATTACACATAAAGAGGATGTTTATATTTCAAAGGATACTGTGTTAGAAATATAATTGACAAATAATAAATCTCTGCTTACAAGAGTGTGAAAAATAGTCAACTGTTAAAACTTGTACTGTCTCTTTAAATTGAGTCTTTGTGAAATTGTAACATTTAGTATTCTAATTGTACTTGTCAAATACTATAGTGATATGTGTTCAATAAAGGAGCTTTATTTTGGTTATACTAGATTGCACAAAATCCTAAATAATCCTTAAAGTGTATCTTGATAATGGCTAGTTCAAGGTGCATATCTCTGTATATGTTTTGAGTAAGATATCATATTTATCAACTGATGTTTACTATATGAAGATTAAGCAGTCAGTATAAGTCATTATATTATTCCATCAATTGTTTAAAGGGATACTGAACCCAAACTATTTATTTCATGATTCAGAGAGAGCATGCAAGTTTAAGCAATTTTCTAATATGCTCCAATTATCACTTTTTTTTTTAGAAAAATCAGGAATGTAAGCTTACGAGCTGGCCCATTTTTGGTTGAGAACCCTGGATAGCACTTTCTGATTGGTGGCTTCATTTAGCTACAAATTAGCAAACACTACCCAGGTGCTGAACCAAAGATGAGCTGGCTCATGCGCTTACATTCCTGATATTTCAAATAAAGATACCAAGAGAATGAAGAAAAATTGATAATAGGAGTAAATTAGAAAGTCACTTAAAATTGCATGATCTATCCGAATCATGAAAGAAAAAAATTGAGTTTAGTATCCCTTTAAATGTAATCTCTGCTGCCAGTTATACCATTACAAATATCTAATCCTCCTAGTTACAATTAATAAACACCAAGTTGTGCTGCCTTACGACTATGACAATATGTACACACTGCAATATTGTATCATGCTAAGAAGAAATAAATAAGTTACTTAATCTTCTATATGTTTTTGCAGTTTTCGTGACCTAATACACAGTCACCTATCCATCACATGGCGGTACTATTAATTTGTATACCACGCCATATTATCTTGGGTAGTTGTTTGCTGTGAGGATATTATAACTGTCGATATATAATAGCTGTCAACGGTACTGAGCTCACAACTGATCCAGGTTTGTTAAATAATACATTTTATACTATTGTTACATATATTAAAAATAGGACCCCCATAAGTCCTCTCCCTTTTCCACTAACGTTTCACCAGACTCCCGGCTTTCTCAAAAAGTGTTTATTATTGTACACGCATTTTCTTGTGCGGTGCTGCCATCCTCTCACCCTGGGGCAACAGCACAGAAGTTCCACATCTGCATCCAGAGTGTAGTAAATAGAACCCTATGTTTAGAGGTTTAGCACGTGAATTCATCTTTCAAACATGTCAGTTGCATTCTTTGTTCTTGACCTTTGACATAGCTTTACCAACTTTTAATTCTCTTTTGATAAAAAGAAGCTGTACCCAAAAAAGTGATGTATTCAGAATTCAGGATATATAGTCATTTTCAATTACAGATGCTCCATACAATTCAGTATATCTAATAAAAGATACTATATGATTTGCATTTGAAAGATTTAATATTGGAATAAATTAAATGGACAAAAATGTGCACAAAGAACATGCTGTGTTGGAGCATAAGACCAAAACATCTCTCAAAATTGCATATTCTACCTAGACCACTGAAGTTTAAAGGGATATCAAATCCATTTTTTTTTTTTCATGATTTAGAAAGAGCATGCGATTTTAAACAATTTACTTCTATTATCTACAGTAATTTGCTTCATTCTATTGCTATCCTTTGTTTTTAACAAATTATACCTAAAGAATGAAGCAAATTAGATGAGAGAGTGAGAGAATATTCTAAATTCTTACTTTTTCCAATATCCTTTTAACATTTTACACACTATTAGATATAACCTTCTGCTTAAAGGGACACTGGACCCAAATTTTATCTTTCTCAATTTAGATAGAGCATGCAATTTTAAGCAACTTTCAAATTTAATCCTATTGTCAATTTTTCTTCATTTTCTTGCTATCTTTATTTGAAAAAGAAGGCATCTAAGCTTGGATCAAAATAAATTGTTTCCATTTTCATATGAAGGTTCTTATATGGCTATCTATGAGGAATGAAGTATCTATATATTCTATTATACGCTGGTTACGGAGTTCTGATATTAAATGTATTAACCCCTTAATGACCGGACCATTTTTCAATTTTCTTACCCTTAATGACAATGGCTATTTTTACATTTCTGCAGTGTTTGTGTTTAGCTGTAATTTTCCTCTTACTCATTTACTTTACCCACACATATTATATACCGTTTTTCTCGCCATTAAATGGACTTTCTAAAGATACCATTATTTTCATCATATCTTATAATTTACTATAAAAAAATATAAAATATGAGGAAAAAATTGAAAAAAAACACACTTTTTCTAACTTTTACCCCCAAAATCTGTTACACATCTACAACCACCAAAATACACCCATTCTAAATAGTTTCTAAATTTTGTCCCAAGTTTAGAAATACCCAATGTTTACACGTTCTTTGCTTTTTTTGCAAGTTATAGGGCCATAAATACAAGTAGCACTTTGCTATTTCCAAACCACTTTTTTTCAAAATTAGCGCTAGTTACATTGGAACACTGATATCTTTCAGGAAACCCTGAATATCCCTTGACATGTATATATTTATATTTAGAAGACATCCCAAAGCATTGATCTAGACCCATTTTGGTATATTTCATGCCACCATTTCACCGCCAAATGCGATCAAATAAAAAAAATTGTTGACTTTTTCACAATTTTTTTCACTAACTTTAGGTTTCTCGCTGAATTTATTTACAAACAACTTGTGCAATTATGGCATAAATGGTTGTAAATACTTCTCTGGGATCCCCTTTGTTCAGAAATAGCAGACCTATATGGATTTGGCGTTGCTTTTTGGTAATTAGAAGGCCGCTAAATGCCGCTGCACACCACACGTGTATTATGCCCAGCCGTGAAGGGGTTAATTAGGGAGCTTGTAGGGAGCTTTTAGGTTTAATTTTAGCTTTAGTGTAGTGTAGTAGACAACCCAAATTATTGATATAGGCCCATTTTGGTATATTTCATGCCACCATTTCACCGCCAAATACGATCAAATAAAAAAAAAAACTTAAATTTTTCACAATTTTAGGTTTCTCACTGAAATTATTTACAAACAGCTTGTGCAATTATGGCACAAATGGTTGTAAATGCTTCTCTGGGATCCCCTTTGTTCAGAAATAGCAGACATATATGGCTTTGGTGTTGCTTTTTGGTAATAATAAGGCCGTTAAATACTGCTGCGCACCACACTTGTAATATGCCCAGCAGTTAAGGGGTTAATTAGGTAGCTTGTGGGGTTAATTTTTAGCTTTAGTGTAGAGATCAACCTCCCACCTGACACATCCCACCCCCTGATCCCCCCCTGACCCCCCTCAAACAGCTCCCTTCCCTCCCCACCTCACAATTGTCACCGCCATCTTAAGTACTGGCAGAAAGTCTGCCAGTACTGAAATAAAAAAATTTTTTTTATTTTTTTTTATTTTTTGGCATAAAGTCTGCAGTGATAGATCCCCCCTTACCCCACAACCTCCCTGATCCCCCCTTACATCTTTCTAACCCTCCCCCTCTGTCTATATGCCGCCATCTTGGGTACTGGCAGCTGTCTGCCAGTACCCAATTTGCCCCCCAAAATAGTTTTTTTTAACTTTTTTAATATAAAATATATGTTTGCTGTAGTGTAGCTGGCCCCCCTAAATAATATTCAACCCTCCCAGATCCCTTATTAAAGAACAAAGATGCCACTGCATCTAGATCGATTTTTTTTTTGAGTGGGCTGTAAAATTTCCACCAACCCGCCGCCCCCCCCCCGCCCCCCCCCCCGCAACCTCCGCACCGGCAGCAAACACAAAGAATGGAAGATCGGTTAGTAATTTCAGTATTGTGGTTATACTGGTTAAAAGCAGCACCCACCCAGCCACTAACTGTAAAACATACATAGCCGATGCAGATGGGGCCACAGAGTGGCCCTTTCTGCATCGGTATGTAAAATGGGGGATTGTAGTGATGCCTCAATATTGAGGCATCACTACAATACCTTGTAAGCAGCTGGAAGCGATCAAGATCGCTTCCAGCACTTCAGACAACAGAGGACGTACCAGGTACGTCAACTGTCATTAAGGGAAGTTTTTTCTATGACGTACCTGGTACGTCCTCTGTCATTAAGGGGTTAACATGGGAGCCTTTCGTGACTTCCATAACCTTAGTATGATTTTCCTACCTGTTAAAGCTGCTAAATTTATGAATTTAGTATTTTCTTTATATTTATAAAAATTCAAAAGGAAAATAATATCCTGGGCTTCGAAAAATACTCTCGTCTTAAATAGGCTGCTTAACCAGTTAAAGATTTTGTACCACAATTTCTTAATTTTATAACAATGGCAAAAAAAATGCAATATATTTGCTACTCTTGTGCCACATTTGGTACACAAAACCTTTCTTATCTTAAGAATTTTTGTCATCCTTTCTTGCGTTAAATACGTCATGTGGATTATTTAAATTTGGGATTCCTGATAATAAATTCCCAGAGAAAATTAAAGGTTTGCTTTACATTCTTTTTATAATTTATACTAGTCGTTAAGCTTCCCCAGAGGGCAGTCAAATTATTTTTTATGCTACAGATGTAGGAACAACCTATTTTGTAACTATTTTTTTATATAAATATTTAAGCTACAGGATTTGCCGCGAGCGAGAGGCGTGGCTTTCCACAAACAAGCAGTGTTTGATTGACACTGACGTATATGTTAATTCCTATGCCCGTAAAATATTTTCGGAAGTTGCGATCGGCAATTTCCGTATCTCCGCCCACACATAATTTATACTGTAACAATGCATAGTTACTGTATCAATAATGTAGACACTGACACTGAAAAAATAAGCATTAATAAAAATCATGTACAAACTGACACTTATACATGCGCTTCCTTTCAATACATACGGCTAAATGCTAAATTATTTAAAATGTCAGTATGTACATTATATATATATATATTACAAATGCTTATAGTAGTGTCAGTGTCTACATTATTAAATTCTAAAATTACAAAAAATAAAAAAATGCTAAGTTTACAAAAACCTATAACAAGTGCATGTAACACCAGAGGGCGCTAATATGATTAAAAATTGTGTATACCCAATTTAAAAAGATTTTTTAAAAGCAAATGAACAATGGTATATAGTAATGGATAATGGTACCTCATTAAATAAAATGTCCCAGTTTAAAAGTCCACTAGAAAATGTATAGTCTTATAATTGGACACATAAGTTCAAAATTTTTTCTTGACTGTCGGCAGTGGACTCTCCCTGATTCAGAATCAGGATCCTTCTTTTTCCAAAACGAAGCCAATCTGTGTAGGATTTAAACACAAACAAGATCGACCATTGTGTGTATCCACAGACCCAATATATTTCACACAGCAGTATTCAATTTCCAGGGTACTCACACTTTTGCAGAGCACACCAGTGTGCTTGTGGGAACGGACTGGTTATCAAAGCAAACCAGCTTGCTCTCTCCGGTATGCTCTCTCCTCGCAGGTGTGGATAATGACAGATCCACTGGCGCCTCACAGTTAATCAGTGTACTGAGACTTCACTTAGCAGCGGCTT
This sequence comes from Bombina bombina, assembly GCF_027579735.1. Lineage (NCBI taxonomy): Eukaryota > Metazoa > Chordata > Amphibia > Anura > Bombinatoridae > Bombina > Bombina bombina. The sequence goes on from NC_069500.1 coordinate 100,972,649, forward strand.
GGTAATGAGAACCTCACTTGTCAAGGAATGGCAGACAATGATGATAAAAAACAAATCTTTAATCATTAGTAAAACCAAAATCCTTACAGTACAAGTGGGTGGACAATGTGTAACAATAAAATTTGCTACGCGTTTCTCGGCTCACTTAGCCGTTTCCTCAGGCATCGAGGAAACGGCTAAGTGAGCCGAGAAACGCGTAGCAAATTTTATTGTTACACATTGTCCACCCACTTGTACTGTAAGGATTTTGGTTTTACTAATGATTAAAGATTTGTTTTTTATCATCATTGTCTGCCATTCCTTGACAAGTGAGGTTCTCATTACCAAGCCGCTGCTAAGTGAAGTCTCAGTACACTGATTAACTGTGAGGCGCCAGTGGATCTGTCATTATCCACACCTGCGAGGAGAGAGCATACCGGAGAGAGCAAGCTGGTTTGCTTTGATAACCAGTCCGTTCCCACAAGCACACTGGTGTGCTCTGCAAAAGTGTGAGTACCCTGGAAATTGAATACTGCTGTGTGAAATATATTGGGTCTGTGGATACACACAATGGTCGATCTTGTTTGTGTTTAAATCCTACACAGATTGGCTTCGTTTTGGAAAAAGAAGGATCCTGATTCTGAATCAGGGAGAGTCCACTGCCGACAGTCAAGAAAAAATTTTGAACTTATGTGTCCAATTATAAGACTATACATTTTCTAGTGGACTTTTAAACTGGGACATTTTATTTAATGAGGTACCATTATCCATTACTATATACCATTGTTCATTTGCTTTTAAAAAATCTTTTTAAATTGGGTATACACAATTTTTAATCATATTAGCGCCCTCTGGTGTTACATGCACTTGTTATAGGAGTCTGATTCACTTTACTTTCATAGTATATGTGTTGAGAGGTGCAGCTGTAGTTTTATTATATATATCAGACTGTTAATTATCATTTGTCTGTAAAGGGTTTTTTATATATTTTTTTCGTGTGAAGCCCATATTCATATGGGTTTCTTTGACTAGAGATATTCCTTCTAATTGCACTTTAGCGCCCTCTAGTGATTGTACATCACACATATTTGATCTAAGTTTACAAAAAAAGGCTAACATTACAGAAAATAAAAAATGAAATTACCAAATTTTAAAAAATTAAACCTAATCCCTATGAAAATAAAAAGCCCACCAAAATAAAAACACCCCCTAATCTAAGAATGACCTACCAGTAGCCCTTAAAAGGGCGTTTTGCAGGGCATTGCACCAAGATATTCAGCTTTTTTACATCTAAAATACACCAAGTCCCCTCTAACAGTAAAATCCCCCCACCCACCAAACCCCCAAAAATAAAAAAACCTAACACTAAAAAAAACTAAACTACCCATAGCCTTAAAAATGGCATTTGTATGGGCATTGCCCTTAAAAAGGCATTTAGCTCTTTTACAAATTGCCCATAAAATTATAAGTTAAAAAATAAATAAAAAACATAAAATTTAAAAAACACCAAAGCCCCAAATAGATACTCACAGGTCCTGAAGTCCGGCGAAGAACATCTTCTTCTAGACGGGTCCATCATCTTCATCCACAGCGAATGCGGTGCGGAGCGGAGATGCGGAGCGGTGTTTCCAGATGTGGCGATCCTCGGAGGCGGTGATGGTCCTTGGCGGTGGTTCCTGGCGGCGGTGCTCCACGGCGGCATGGAGGTTCCTTTTCATGCGATCGTTCGCCGCACACTGAAGATTAAATACAAGGTACCCCATATTTATTGGGGTACCTTTTATTCATACTGGCTGACATTTTCACATCAGCCAATAGGATGAAAGCAAGTGAAATATTATTGGTTAGTGAACAGCCAATAGGATTTCACTTGCTCTCATCCTATTGGCTGGTGTACAGCCAATAGGATGAAAGCAAGTGAAATCCTATTAGCTGTTCACCAACCAATAAGATTTAATTTGCTCTAATCCTATTGGCTGATTTGAACAGCCAATATGATTTGAGTAGCCCTCATACTATTGGCTGATTTGAATTTGAAGAATCAAATCAGCCAATAGGAATTCAAGGGATGCCATCTTTAACCGTGTACCTTGAATTCACTATTCAGTGTACGGCAGTGATCGTATGAAGAGGATCCTCCACGCTCCGTGGTCGCCGGTCTTCAGTTCCAGGGTCGCCGGTCTTCAGTTCCAGGATCGCTGGCTTCAGTTCCAGGGTCGCCGGTCTTCAGCTCCGCGGTCATCGGTCTTCAGCTCCGCCCTCGGCTCTGCGCGGGATGTTCCTGGAAGAAGAAAGAAGAGGTTCCGCTTGGAAGAAGACTTCACCGCAAGGGACAGGACCTTCTTTATTATTTTGCGATGTGGGGATTTGCGGTGTATGTGTTAATACTTTGTGTGGGAGGTTAGTTTTTATTTTGTTATGCTTCGTGCGGGTGTTTTTTTAATACTTGATGCGGGCGGTTAGTTTTTGCTTTTGTAATGCTCTGTTTGCCTTCATTGCATCCCGGTGGATTCTGAAAATGGCAGGGTGGTGAAAGAATCCACCGAACCCTGCCAGGTTCGCTTCGCTGCATCCAGGTGAATTCTTTTGTCCTCACGCTGCCAACATTCCATTGAGGATGCGTGCGCAACTGCCAACGGCGACGGAGCATTCAAGACTTGAATTTTAAATTTGAATATTAGATTTACATTGAAGCCTATCAGAATTACCATTGAATATTAAAATGTGGCATTCAGAACTGGATATATTAAGTTAATATTTGTTTGACAAAAATAAGTATAAAGTGTTTACAAACATCAGCATTTGTTTACAAATAAAGAAATGAGACTTTTATGAAAATGATTAAATATTCACCAGTGTCTGCTTCATACCCTTCTCTTCGCACCATGATGACACACAATACACATCTTCCAGGCAATTCCCTTTATTCTTTCCACATATTTTAATGTTTTTCCTCATACTTTTTTGCCCCACACTTACATATCTATTACCCTCCCTGCTAAAATTTTCTATGTTTCTTTTTCCTGCAAGTAGCTTTATCAAAGTAAATATATATATATATGTGTGTATATTTTTGCTCCAAAATGAGTGAGCTTGTGCTTTTGTGTAAAGAAGTGTGTGCAAGTGTGTTATGTGCATATGTGTCTATACCCGAGCACATCTTTAGTATGCTTATTTATAAACATGTGTGTGTGTGTCTATACCTGAGCACATCTTTAGTATGCTTATTTATAAACATGTGTGTTTGTCTATACCCGAGCACATCTTTAGTATGCTTATTTATAAACATGTCTGTGTGTGTCTATACCCGAGCACATCTTTAATATGCTTATTTATAAACATGTGTGTGTGTGTCTATACCCGAGCACATCTTTAGTATGCTTATTTATAAACATGTGTGTGTGTCTATACCCAAGCACATCTTTAGTATGCTTATTTATAAACATGTGTGTGTGTCTATACCCGAGCACATCTTTAATATGCTTATTTATAAACATGTGTGTGTGTGTCTATACCCGAGCACATCTTTAATATGCTTATTTATAAACATGTGTGTGTGTGTCTATACCCGAGCACATCTTTAATATGCTTATTTATAAACATGTGTGTGTGTGTCTATACCCGAGCACATCTTTAATATGCTTATTTATAAACATGTGTGTGTGTCTATACCCGAGCACATCTTTAATATGCTTATTTATAAACATGTGTGTGTGTGTCTATACCCGAGCACATCTTTAATATGCTTATTTATAAACATGTGTGTGTGTGTCTATACCCGAGCACATCTTTAGTATGCTTATTTATAAACATGTGTGTGTGTCTATACCCGAGCACATCTTTAGTATGCTTATTTATAAACATGTGTGTGTGTCTATACCCGAGCACATCTTTAATATGCTTATTTATAAACATGTGTGTGTGTGTGCGTATACCCGAGCACATCATTAATATGCTTATTTATAAACATGTGTGTGTGTCTATACCCGAGCACATCTTTAATATGCTTATTTATAAACATGTGTGTGTGTCTATACCCGAGCACATCTTTAGTATGCTTATTTATAAACATGTGTGTGTGTGTCTATACCTGAGCACATCTTTAGTATGCTTATTTATAAACATGTGTGTTTATGTGTCTATACCTGAGCACATCTTTAGTATGCTTATTTATAAACATGTGTGTGTGTGTCTATACCCGAGCACATCTTTAATATGCTTATTTATAAACATGTGTGTGTGTGTCTATACCCGAGCACATCTTTAATATGCTTATTTATAAACATGTGTGTGTGTCTATACCCGAGCACATCTTTAATATGCTTATTTATAAACGTGTGTGTGTGTGTGTCTATACCCGAGCACATCTTCAATATGCTTATTTATAAACATGTGCGTGTGTGTTTATGTGTCTATACCCGAGCACATCTTTAATATGCTTATTTATAAACATGTGTGTGTGTGTCTATACCCGAGCACATCTTTAATATACTTATTTATAAACATGTGTGTGTGTCTATACCCGAGCACATCTTTAGTATGCTTATTTATAAACATGTGTGTGTCTATATCCGAGCACATCTTTAATATGCTTATTTATAAACATGTGGGTGTGTGTCTATATCTGATCACATCTTTAATATGCTTATTTATAAACATGTGTGTGTGTGTCTATACCCGAGCACATCTTTAGTATGCTTATTTATAAACATGTGTGTGTGTCTATACCCGAGCACATCTTTAGTATGCTTATTTATAAACATGTGTATGTCTATACCCGAGCACATCTTTAATATGCTTATTTATAAACATGTGTGTGTGTGTCTATACCCGAGCACATCTTTAATATGCTTATTTATAAACATGTGTGTGTGTCTATACCCGAGCACATCTTTAATATGCTTATTTATAAACATGTGTGTGTGTCTATACCCGAGCACATCTTTAGTATGCTTATTTATAAACATGTGTGTGTGTGTCTATACCTGAGCACATCTTTAGTATGCTTATTTATAAACATGTGTGTTTATGTGTCTCTACCTGAGCACATCTTTAGTATGCTTATTTATAAACATGTGTGTGTGTCTATACCCGAGCACATCTTTAATATGCTTATTTATAAACATGTGTGTGTGTGTCTATACCCGAGCACATCTTTAATATGCTTATTTATAAACATGTGTGTGTGTCTATACCCGAGCACATCTTTAATATGCTTATTTATAAACATGTGTGTGTGTGTGTGTGTCTATACCCGAGCACATCTTTAATATGCTTATTTATAAACATGTGTGTGTGTGTTTATGTGTCTATACCCGAGCACATCTTTAATATGCTTATTTATAAACATGTGTGTGTGTGTCTATACCCGAGCACATCTTTAATATGCTTATTTATAAACATGTGTGTGTGTCTATACCCGAGCACATCTTTAGTATCCTTATTTATAAACATGTGTGTGTCTATATCCGAGCACATCTTAAATATGCTTATTTATAAACATGTGGGTGTGTGTCTATATCCGATCACATCTTTAATATGCTTATTTATAAACATGTGTGTGTGGGTCTATACCCGAGCACATCTTTAGTATGCTTATTTATAAACATGTGTGTGTGTCTATACCCGAGCACATCTTTAGTATGCTTATTTATAAACATGTGTATGTCTATACCCGAGCACATCTTTAATATGCTTATTTATAAACATGTGTGTGTGTCTATACCCGAGCACATCTTTAGTATGCTTATTTATAAAAATGTGTGTGTGTGTCTATACCCGAGCACATCTTTAGTATGCTTATTTATAAACATGTGTGTGTGTGTGTGTCTATACCCGAGCACATCTTTAATATGCTTATTTATAAACATGTGTGTGTGTTTATGTGTGTGTGTCTATACCCGAGCACATCTTTAATATGCTTATTTATAAACATGTGTGTGTGTGTCTATACCCGAGCACATCTTTAGTATGCTTATTTATAAACATGTGTGTGTGTGTCTATACCCGAGCACATCTTTAGTATGCTTATTTATAAACATGTGTGTGTGTCTATACCCGAGCACATCTTTAGTATGCTTATTTATAAACATGTGTGTATGTGTGTCTATACCCGAGCACATCTTTAGTATGATTATTTATAAACATGTGTGTGTGTGTGTGTCTATACCCGAGCACATCTTTAGTATGCTTATTTATAAACATGTGTGTGTGTCTATACCCGAGCACATCTTTAGTATGCTTATTTATAAACATGTGTGTGTGTGTCTATACCTGAGCACATCTTTAGTATGCTTATTTATAAACATGTGTGTGTGTGTCTATACCCGAGCACATCTTTAGTATGCTTATTTATAAACATGTGTGTGTGTGTCTATACCCGAGCACATCTTTAGTATGCTTATTTATAAACATGTGTGTGTGTGTGTCTATACCCGAGCACATCTTTAGTATGCTTATTTGTAAACATGTGTGTGTGTGTCTATACCTGAGCACATCTTTAGTATGCTTATTTATAAACATGTGTGTGTGTGTCTATACCCGAGCACATCTTTAGTATGCTTATTTATAAACATGTGTGTGTGTGTCTATACCTAAGCACATCTTTAATATGCTTATTTATCAACATGTGTATGTGTGTCTATACCCGAGGACATCTTTAATATGCTTATTTATAAACATGTGTGTGTGTCTATACCCGAGCACATCTTTAGTATGCTTATTTATAAACATGTGTGTGTGTGTCTATACCTGAGCACATCTTAAATATGCTTATTTATAAACATGTGTATGTGTGTCTATAACCGAGGACATCTTTAATATGCTTATTTATAAACATGTGTGTGTGTGTCTATACCCGAGCACATCTTTTATATGTTTATTTATGAACATGTGTGTTTGTTTATGTGTGTGTGTGTCTATACCTGAGCACATCTTTAGTATGCTTATTTATAAACATGTGTGTGTGTGTCTATACCCGAGCACATCTTTTATATGCTTATTTATGAACATGTGTGTTTGTTTATGTGTGTGTGTGTCTATACCTGAGAACATCTTTAGTATGCTTATTTATAAACATGTGTGTGTGTGTCTATACCTGAGCACATCTTTAGTATGCTTATTTATAAACATGTGTGTGTGTGTGTGTGTCTATACCTGAGCACATCTTTAGTATGCTTATTTATAAACATGTGTGTGTGTGTGTGTCTATACCTGAGCACATCTTTAGTATGCTTATTTATAAACATGTGTGTGTGTTTATGTGTGTGTCTATACCTCAGCACCTCTTTTGTATGCTTATTTATAAACATGTGTGTGTGTTTATGTGCGTATGTGTCTATACCTGAGCACATCTTTAATATGGGAGGTGATCAATATCCCTAATCTCAAAATCCCTAATACCATAAAACAGAATCTTAAAACCCAGAAAAATCATAATCCTGTCTAAAATCAAGAAAATCAAAATGCAGAAAGAACAAAATCACTGGTATAAACAGATGATACTGAGCCCAAAATACAACTGCACAGACTTCATTATTAAAGTGGCAACTTAACCCTACGTATGCTCACTAGAAGCAGGGGATTCTTTCAGATATTCATACCCTCAAACTGCCCATGCGTGACAGCCATAGATTTCATTTCCATAAGCAAGTGTTTTATTCTTAAAGGGGCAGTTGACTAGGATTTTACTGATTACCCTGTGTCTTAAAGGGGCAGTTGGGGGGAGATTTTGCTGATTACCCTGCGTCTTAAAGGGGTAATTGAGGGTGATTTTACTGATTACCCTGTGTCTTAAAGGGGTAGTTAAGGGTGATTTTACTGATTACCCTGTGTTTTAAAGGGGTAGATGAGGGTGATTTTACTGATTACCCTGTGTCTTAAAGGGGTAGTTGAGGGTAATTTTACTAATTACCTTGTGTCTTAAAGGGTTAGTTGAGGGTGATTTTACTTATTACCCTGTGTCTTAAAGGGGTAGTTGAGGGTGATTTTACTGATTACCCTGTATTTTAAAGGGGCAGGTGGGGGATTTTATTGATTACCCTGTGTCGTAAAGGGACAGTTGGGGAGAATTGTACTGATTACCCAGTGTCTTGAAGGGGTAGTTGAGCAGAGACTCCAAACAGTGTGTCACACACTGAAACATCAAGAGCAGGGACTCACATCAGCCCCTTTAAGACATAGGTTAATCATTAAAATCCCCCCACCCGCCCCTAAAAAGACACTGTGTATTCAGTAATATCCCACCCACCTGCGCCTTTAAGACACAGATTAATCAGTAAAATTCCCCCCAACTGTCCATTTAAGACACATGGTAATCAGTAAAATCCCCTCCGACTACCCCTTTAAGATGCAGGGTAATCAGTAAAATCACCCTCAACTCCTCCTTAAAAAATAGTGTAATCAGTAAAATTCCCCCAACTGTCCTTTTAAGACATAGGCTAATCAGTGAAATCACCCTCAACTACCCCTTTAAGACACAGGGTAATCAGTAAAATCACCCTCAACTACCCCTTTAAGACAAAGGATAATCCGTAAAATCACCCTCAAGTACCCCTTTAAGACACAGGGTAATAAGTGTAATCACCCTCAACTACCCTTTTAAGACACAGGGTAATCAGTTTAATCACCCACAACTACCCCTTTAAGACACAGGGCAATGCAGTTTGAGAACCTTTAAAAGCACTTTGTGGGGGGTGGGACCCATTGTTAGGTTCCCAGAGGCAGTTGCGGCGCCCGAGGCTCTGATTAGAACAGATCGCTCTGGATCTTATCTGCCCTCGGCCGTTATTGCATAATTTGAATGGTCCGTGTGTCCAAGTGAAGGATCAGTTCTTTATACCTATTTTTTTAAGTTTATTTATAAACATGTGTGTGTGTTTGTTTATGTGTCTATACCCGAGCACATCTTTAATATGCTTATTTATAAACATGTGTGTGTGTCTCTACCCGAGCACATCTTTAATATGCTTATTTATAAACATGTGTGTGTGTCTCTACCCGAGCACATCTTTAATATGCTTATTTATAAACATTTGTGTGTGTCTATACCCGAGCACATCTTTAATATGCTTATTTATAAACATTTGTGTGTGTGTGTTTATGTGTCTATACCTGAACACATCTTTAATATGCTTATTTATAAACATGTGTGTGTGTCTATACCCGAGCACATCTTTAATATGCTTATTTATAAACATTTGTGTGTGTGTGTTTATGTGTCTATACCTGAGCACATCTTTAATATGCTTATTTATAAACATGTGTGTGTGTCTATACCCGAGCACATCTTTAATATGCTTATTTATAAACATGTGTGTATGTGTCTATACACGAGCACATCTTTAATATGCTTATTTATAAACATTTGTCTGTGTGTGTTTATGTGTCTATACCTGAGCACATCTTTAATATGCTTATTTATAAACATGTGTGTGTGTGTCTATACCCGAGCACATCTTTAATATGCTTATTTATAAACATGTGTGTGTGTGTCTATACCCGAGCACATCTTTAATATGCTTATTTATAAACATGTGTGTGTGTCTATACCCGAGCACATCTTTAATATGTGTGTTTGGCTGTACAAATGCTAGTTTTTTTTTTTTTACACTAACAAGATCAGTCCAAGGTGTTAAGATGACATGAAAGTTTAAATTAAAGCTTATTTATAAACATTTGTGAGTGTGTTTATGTGTCTATGCCTGAGCACATCTTTAATATGCTTATTTATAAACATGTGTGTGTGTGTCTATACCCGAGCATATCTTTAATATGCTTATTTATAAACATGTGTGTGTGTGTCTATACCCGAGCACATCTTTAATATGCTTATTTATAAACATGTGTGTGTGTCTATACCCGAGCACATCTTTAATATGCTTATTTATAAACATGTGTGTGTGTCTATACCCGAGCACATCTTTAATATGCTTATTTATAAACATTTGTGTGTGTGTGTTTATGTGTATATACCTGAGCACATCTTTAATATGCTTATTTATAAACATGTGTGTATGTGTGTGTGTGTCTATACCCGAGCACATCTTTAATATGCTTATTTATAAACATGTGTGTGTGTCTATACCCGAGCACATCTTTAATATGCTTATTTATAAACATGTGTGTGTGTCTATACCCAAGCACATCTTTAATATGCTTATTTATAAACATGTGTGTGTGTCTATACCTGAGCACATCTTTAATATGCTTATTTATAAACATGTGTGTGTGTGTCTATACCCGAGTACATCTTTAATATGCTTATTTATAAACATGTGTGTGTGTCTATACCCAAGCACATCTTTAATATTCTTATTTATAAACATGTGTGTGTGTGTCTATACCCGAGCACATCTTTAATATGCTTATTTATAAACATGTGTGTGTGTGTGTGTCTATACCCGAGCACAACTTTAATATGCTTATTTATAAACATGTATGTGTGTGTCTATACCCGCGCACATCTTTAATATGCTTATTTATAAACATTTTTGCATGTGTGTTTGGCTGTACAAATGCTAGTTTTTTTTTACACTAACAAGATCAGTCCAAGGTGTTAAGATGACATGAAAGTTTAAATTAAAGGGCCATGAAACTCAAATTTTACTATTTAAATGTATAAAAAAAATGCTCGTCCCTATTTGGAAGGATAGAGAGAAGGGCAAGTGGAAACAGACGGGACAAAAAAAGTCAGGTGATAGGGAAAAGAAAATATTTCATGGAGAGTAGGAGCCAAAAAATAAAAGCAGGATCAGGGGCCCGATCCGATATGCAGCGTCACCGGCAAAAGCCGGCGACGCAGAAATTTGCGCTGGTTTGGTATCACATATACGGCGTAACCTAGAAGTTACGCTCGTATATTTCTGCCTTCACCCGTAGTTTTTTGGGCCATAGGCAGGTATACCAAACCAGCGCAGTTTGGTATCCAATATACAGCGTAAGGACTTACGTGGCGAAAATGGAGAAATCTTACTCCATTTTCACCTCGCCACAAAATGCAGCCGTAGTAAGCCTTACGCTGTCTATTGGAGTCCCGTAACTCCCTAAACTACCTGCTAAATAAAACCTAAACCTAACGCATGCGCAATGTCTATCTACCTGTCAACCGTGATCCCCCGCCGCAATCCCTAATAAAGTATTTAACCCCTAAACCGACGCTCCCGGACCCTGCCGCCACCTACAATAAAAGTATAACCCCCTAATGTGATCCCCCTACATCGTCGCCAGCTACCTTACCTACCCCTTAAAGTGAGCCCCTACTCCGCCGCCATCTACCTTACCTACCCCCTAATGTGAGCCCCTACCCCGCCGCCATCTACCTTACCTACCCCTTAAAGTGAGCTCCTACCCCGCCGCCATCTACCTTACCTACCCCTAAAGTGAGCTCCTTACACCGCCGCCATCTATTTTATAAATATTAACCCCTAATTTAATCCCCCTACACCGCCGCCAGCTATATTAACTATATTAACCCTAATTATATTAGGGTTAATATAGTTAATATAGTTATCATATTATATATACATTAAGTATAATAACCCTATCTAACTCTAACATCCCTAACTAAATTCTTATTAAAATAGATCTAATTAATATTAATATTATTAATTAAAATATTCATATTTAAATCTAAATACTTACCTATAAAATAAACCCTAAGATAGCTACAAGGTAATTAATAATTAGATTGTAGCTATTTTAGGGTTTATATTTATTTTACAGGTAACTTGGTATTTATTTTAACTAGGTACAATAGCTATTAAATAGTTAATAACTATTTAATAGATACCTAGTTAAAATAATAACCAATTTACCTGTAAAATAAATCCTAACCTAAGTTACAAATACACCTACACTATCAATAAATTAAATAAACTACAAATATCTAAACTAAAATACAATAAAATAATCTAAACTAAATTACAAAAAAACAACAACACTAAATTACAAAAAAATAAAAAAAAAGATTACAAGATTTTTAAGCTAATTACACCTATTCTAAGCCCCCTAATAAAATAATAAAGCCCCCCAAAATAAAAAAATTTCCCTACCCTATTCTAAATTAAAAGTTCACAGCTCTTTTACCTTACAAGCCCTTAAAAGGGCCTTTTGCGGGCATGCCCCAAAGAAAACAGATCTTTTGCCTGTAAAAAACCCCACAATACCACCCCCAAACATTACAACCCACCACCTACATACCCCTATTCTAAACCCACCCAAACCCCCCTTAAAAAACCTAACACTACCTCCCTGTAGATCTCCCTACCTTGTCTTCACCCAGCCGGGCAGAACTCTTCATCCGATCCGGGCGATGTCCAATCAAGCGGCAGAGAAGTCTTCTTCCATCCGGGCGATGTCTTCAATCAAGCGGCAGTGAAGTCTTCTTCCATCCGGCGATGTCTTCAATCAAGCGGCAGTGAAGTCTTCTTCCATCCGGGCGATGTCTTCAATCAAGCGGCAATGAAGTCTTCTTCCATCCGGCGATGTCTTCAAGCAAAGCAGCATCTTCAATCTTCTTTCTTCACTCCTCCGCCGCGGAGCATCCATCCTGCACGAAGACTGAACTAGGAATGAGGTACCTTTAAATGACGTCATCCAAGATGGCGTCCGTCGAATTCCGATTGGCTGATAGGATTCTATCAGCCAATCGGAATTAAGGTAGAAAAATCTGATTGGCTGATTGAATCAGCCAATCAGATTCAAGTTCAATCCGATTGTCTGATTGGTTCAGCCAATTGGATTGAACTTGAATCTGATTGGCTGATTCAATCAGCCAATCAGATTTTTCTATCCTATCAGCCAATCGGAATTCGACGGACGCCATCTTGGATGACGTCATTTAAAGGTACCTCATTCCTAGTTCAGTCTTCGTGCAGGATGGATGCTCCGCGGCGGAGGAGCGAAGAAAGAAGATTGAAGATGCCGCTTTGCTTGAAGACATCGCCGGATGGAAGAAGACTTTACTGCCGCTTGATTGAAGACATCGCCCGGATGGAAGAAGACTTCACTGCCGCTTGATTGAAGACATCGCCGGATGGAAGAAGACTTCACTGCCACTTGATTGAAGACATCGCCCGGATGGAAGAAGACTTCTCTGCCGCTTGATTGGACATCGCCCGGATCGGATGAAGAGTTCTGCCTTGCTGGGTGAAGACAAGGTAGGGAGATCTACAGGGGGGTAGTGTTAGGTTTTTTTAAGGGGGGTTTGGGTGGGTTTAGAATAGGGGTATGTGGGTGGTGGGTTGTAATGTTGGGGGGTGGTATTGTGTTTTTTTTTTACAGGCAAAAGAGCTGTTTTCTTTGGGGCATGCCCCGCAAAAGGCTCTTTTAAGGGCTGGTAAGGTAAAAGAGCTGTGAACTTTTTTTATTTAGAATAGGGTAGGGAATTTTTTTTATTTTGGGGGGCTTTATTATTTTATTAGGGGGCTTAGAATAGGTGTAATTAGCTTAAAAATCTTGTAATCTTTTTTTATTTTTTGTAATTTAGTGGGGGTTTTTTGTAATTTAGTTTAGATTATTTTATTGTATTTTAGTTTAGATATTTATAGTTCATTTAATTTATTGATAGTGTAGGTGTATTTGTAACTTAGGTTAGGATTTATTTTACAGGTAAATTGGTAATTATTTTAACTAGGTAGCTATTAAATAGTTATTAACTTTTTAATAGCTATTGTACCTAGTTTAAATAAATACCAAGTTACCTGTAAAATAAATATAAACCCTAAAATAGCTACAATGTAATTATTAATTACATTGTAGCTATCTTAGGGTTTATTTTATAGGCAAGTATTTAGATTTAAATAGGCATATTTTAATTAATAATATTAATATTAATTAGATCTATTTTAATAAGAATTTAGTTAGGGATGTTAGAGTTAGATAGGGTTATTATACTTAATATATATATATAATATAATAACGATATTAACTATATTAACCCTAATATAATTAGGGTTAATATAGTTAATATAGCTGGCGGCGGTGTAGGGGGATTAAATTAATGGTTAATATTTTTAAAATAGATGGCGGTGGTGTAAGGGGCTCACTTTAGGGGGTAGGTAAAATAGATGGTGGCGGGGTAGGGGCTCACTTTAGGGGGTAGGTAAGGTAGATGGCGGTGGGGTAGGGGCTCACTTTAGGGGGTAGGTAAGGTAGATGGCGGCGGGGTAGGGGCTCACTTTAGGGGGTATTTAAGGTAGATGACGGCGGGGTAGGGGCTCACTTTAGGGGGTAGGTAAGGTAGATTGCGGCGGGGTAGGAGCTCACATTAGAGGGTTATAGATTTAATATAGCTGGCGGCGGGGTCCGGGATCGGCGATTTAGGGGTTAATACATTTTTTATTAATAGGAGAGTGAGGGGGGATAGCGGATAGAGGGTTAGTGTCGGGCTATGTTTGGGAGGCGTGTAAGACAGTACGGGTGATTTTATAACTTTAGTCAGGTTTTGTAGGCGCCGGCAGTTTCTAAAGTGCCTTAAGTCACTGGCGACTCCATAAATTTGTACTTACGCAGATTTCTGGACTTCGCTGGTTTGTCAGACTTACGGCACTTTAGCCTCTGATGGCGCCTTATGTAGGATAGCTCGAGTTGCGAGCTGAAACTGCGGGCGGCGGGGGTTCCCTCGCTTGCGCCGCAAACTACGATCTTTAATGGATCGCGCCCCAGTATTTGCTAATTCTAAAAACTAATGTTAAATGTTTGCTAATACAAATGTGCACATATGTTAACTTTCCCTTGATTAAATATATTATTTTTATATTAGAATATTAATATCCAGATGTTAATTCTCATAGAATTCACTATAGGTGCATTTAAATAAATATTCAAATGTAATACTTTGATGTTACTTTCACTATTCAATTGCTAACATTCATTTTTTATTTTTTTATCAAAATGGCAGAACAAAAATCGTGGGCCCGATTCGATATGCAGCGTCGCCCGCAAAAGCTGGCAACGCCAAATTTTGCGCTGGTTTGGTATCCTATATACGGCGTAACCTAGAAGTTATGCTCGTATATTTCTACCTTCGGCCGTAGTTTTTTGGCCAATAGACAGGTATACCAAACCAGCGCAGTTTGGTATCCAATATACAGCGTAAGGACTTACGTGGCGAAAATGGAGAAATCTTACTCCATTTTCACCTCGCCACAAAATGCAGGCGTAGTCAGCCTTACTATGAAGTCTCACCAATTAGGGAGATAAACAAATGGGAGTCATGTAAAAAGATCTTTAAAAATGATAAAAAAGATCTTAAAATAATGATAAATCCAATAAATGTGTTCTGATAGTAGGAATTTCAGTGAAAAAATCTGTTGGAAAAATCCAGAGAAAGGCCTATTAAAGAGGCCGAAACGTGTTGACAAATTGGTGAGCATTATTTCAATATTGTTCAGATTTTTAGATGTTATTGCACTATGTTATTTTTTTAATTTACAGGAATTACTAAAGATATCATTGAATGAAAAGCACAGCTATCTAACTAAAAGGAAAAACTATCATCATTCACACGGATACACCCGAAAATTCACTTATAAGGAAACACTCACAAGGAGGATCACTCACTAACATTCAGTAACCGACATCTTATTTGGATTATACATATCACTTTACTTTTTTGAACACATTCATTTTTCACTTTTCACATATTTTTCATCTTTTGGGGTCCCCATTATTAATTTATCTTGCATATAATAATTTTTTCACATCATTTTTTCACATAATTTTTCCACATATTTGTTCACCTGTTTTTTATTTATATTTTTATCCCAGGATTATATTATTATATTTTTTATTACCACAAGTTATATCACTGGATTTTTCCAACAGATTTTTTTCACTGAAATTCCTACTATCAGAACACATTTATTGGATTTATCATTATTTTAAGATCTTTTTTTATCATTTTTAAAGATCTTTTTATATGACTCCCATTTGTTTATCTCCCTAATTGGTGAGACTTCATAGGAACATCTTTCTTATTGTTATGATTGGCAACCGTTTTTATATTGTTATAATTGACAACTGCTTGCAAATTGTTTTCATATTCTGATTGTTTTTATTCAGTTTTTATATGTATGTAGTATACATGGATCCATGTTATTTATATTTATGATTTGTAATAAACATTTGACCATTTTAAATTCAATTTGTTAGAATCTTCCTTCGCCTATTCACAGGCGCTCTTGGACTATTTTTGTATCTGTATCTTCTTGGACTATTTTTGTATCTGTATCTTTAATTAGGGTAAGCTAGATACCCTATTACCCCGGAGCCTTAAGGAAGTAGGTGAGCGCTGTTAGACATCTTAACTATACCGTAGTAAGCCTTACGCTGAGTATTGGAGCCCTGTAGCTCCCTAAACTACCTTCAAAATAAAACTTAACACCTAACGCATGCGCAATGTCTATCTACCTGTCAACCGCGATCCCCTGCCGTAATCCCTAATAAAGCTTTTAACCTCTAAACCGCCGCTCCCGGACCCCGCCGTAAACCCCTAATGTGATCCCCCTACACCTTCACCACCTACATTAAAATTATTAACCCCTAATGTAATCCCCCTACACAGCCGCCATCTATATTAAAATTATGACCCCCTAATGTGAGCCCCCTACCCCGCCGCCACCTATTTTAACTATATTACCCCCTAATCTAATCCCCCTACACCGCCACCACCTATATTAAAATGATTAACCCCTAATCTAATCCCCCTACACCGCCGCCACCTATATTAAATGTATTAACCCCTAAAATACTAAAATGTCCCTACCCTAAACTAAATTACAAATAGCCCTGAAAAGGGCTTTTTGCGTGGCATTGCCCCAAAGTAAACAGCTCTATTACCAGCCCTTAAAAGGGCCTTTTGCGGGGCATTGCCCCAAATTAACCAGCTCTATTACCAGCCCTTAAAAGGGCCTTTTGCGTTTTTAGCCACTCTAGGAAGCCTAAGCCAGTGAAGAATTTATCCCAGGGGTTATCAATGCCTGAGTTTTTCTTTAATTCAATGGATAATTCTTCCAATTTCTTAATAGCAAGCGTTACTTTTCCAGTGGGACCTGTATTATCTGGTATGAATGTACAGCAAAACCCACCAGTTTGATCATCAATGACTTTACACACCCCTCCTTTCTCTGCTAAAAGCATGTCTAAGGCCATGCGGTTTTGGAATGTCATGTAAGAGGTTGGGCCGAGTTGCTCAGCAATGCCTTTAAGGGCATCTCTGGTATAATTAACAAAACGTTGTTGATTATAAAATATATAGTTTATCCAGTCTACATTTTTATTGGCAGTTATGATGGGGAAGATGGATTCAAATCCAGCTTTAACCTGGTCACGGGCCTTAAATTCATTTGGGACCCCCCTGGGGACCCCTATAGCGTCTATGTATACATGGGGGTCAAAACTACCTAGGATAGCCTTAGTCTGTCTCCGTGTACGATGAGAGGAGGTGCGGTGAGTGTGTATGTGTATGTCATCTACACCTAAAATGTGGAGAGGCATGATAACTTTTGCTAGAGCACATTCCCCAGACCATGGTCCCTCTAGCCTAATGCGGATTTTCATATCCCCGCAAATCCAATATATGTCACCTAACGACTGAATGTGGTTATAGGTGTTGAGGTTACTATACTTATAACAGTACCCAGATGTAAAGTTACCTAAGAATCTACCTTTTCCTGTGCCCCTATAACAAGTGTAGTTACCAGGATATATAGTAATTCCCTCACTGAGGTGTGGGGTTTTAGTAATAATGGGGTATTTTTCCTTCCATGCAATACAGGTTGACTGATTAACAATGGTATTAGTATACAGGCTGAGAAAGCAGGACTCAGCGTTACTAGGGATGTTAAGGGGGACAGTACCTAAATGGGGACGGGCATTACCACAAACATAACAATTTGATCTATTATATTGTTTGGCCGAAAAGGCCATCCATTCTAACCAAAGGTTTTTGTCTGAATAACCTGTTTCTAAGGCCATAGTATCTCTTGGTGAGAGATCAGCCATAGCAATCATGCCCTGAGATGGGGACTGGGTATTAATTAGGTTTTGACCAAGGTTTTGATAAATTTTAGTGACAATTTTGTTCCATTCAGAGGAATTAACCATATCTTGAAGCTGGAAACTACCCTTATCTTCGGATAAGGCCCCTCTTTCCCAAAAAGAGAGCATATAAGGGCCACTATCAATTGGACTGGGGTTTTCAATAGTCAAGGTAAGTTTCATACTCTGTCCGGGTTTACCTGCCGAAAGGCAAATTCCGGACTTAGAAAGGGTCATTCTTTCCATTAAGGATCTCCTATTTCTATCTTTCTCGGTTAATATAATAGTTCCCCATCTAAGGCCTGCATCTGCATCCCACCCATCAGCATTCCAGTATTTACAATCCTTACTCCTATCATCATTCTCCCCTATACACATATAGACTGACCTGGAAGGGATATCTTGGTAAATGGTACACTGTGTTGATACATCCCCAGGGCATGGAATAATGTCACAATAGTCAAAGGCATAAGTGGCAACATGGAGATGTGAAGAATTGTACCAAAAGGTCGTATAGCGTGGTGATGTGGTTTGTGTAATGGCCATTTTTGAGGGTAGGTGCTCGATCACCCTGAAAGGGGTCCGGTCTGCTGACCTTCGGGCTCTACGGAGGGCTGGAACATGTGGTGTTGGCAGGGTTGTTGAGTTCTTGGTTGTGTTTTGTTTCTGGGGTGAGTCGGGGGGAGTGATGAAGTAATTACAAGCAGAGGCAGTACCATATTGTTCGTCCGGTGTCTCATAATAGCAGGAGGCTATTATCCATCCGGGTATTGCAATCAAGAGCAAGGAGGAGAGAAGGTAGCAGTACACCAAGTAGTGGGACCCTTGAGTGGCGATCATGTTGTTGCAGGTACGTGCTGTGGATATAGATGTTACAGAAGGGACTGTGCGACCAACTTCACCCCTCTTTGGATTGGCAGTCGAGAATGCTACAGGTGTTACAGAAGGGACTTTATGAACACTTCACCCCTCTTTAGGCACAACTGTTGTCTGAGATGTCCTTGACTGGAGGTACAGATGTTTCAGAAGGGACTAAACAGCCAGCTTCACCCCTCTTTGGACAGAGCTTTACCCTAGATGCGTGGATCCAGATGGGCTCCTGGGCTGTGAGGATGGCAGTACGAGTGATGGCCACAACTTCGGTAGGTGGACCGTATGGGAAGCCTCCCTTCTTTGCTTTATTCAGCTGTCTGATGCACACTCTGTCTCCGACCTTGAAGCTGTGGGTTGGTTCCTTTGAGGGAAGAGGAAAACGAGAGGCCACATCACCATAGTTGCCATTCAAAACAGAGATTAATTCATGTACATATCGTTCCCTGATTAAATCTAAATCACCAGTGACTATGTGTGGGTTCCTGACCCAAGGGCTGGGGAACGGTCTACCCATCAAAATCTCAAAAGGAGACAGCTGAGTGGATTTGCTGGGGGACATCCGTACCTCAGCTAAGACTGCAGGTAAATGATCCTGCCATTTGACCCAATTCCCTCCCGTGGCCTTAAGGAGTTTTTCCTTAATGGTCCAGTTCATCCTTTCTACCACCCCTGAGCTCTGGGGGTGATATGGTATGTGAAACTTCCATTTTATCTGTAAGTGAGCTACCAATTCCTGCAATACCTTACTAACAAAAGCTGGGCCATTGTCTGAGTTAATCTGCAGGGGGCAACCAAATCTGGGAATGACATCAGTGCAAAGGTGTTTCACTACTGTTTTTGCGTCTTCCCTAGTGGTAGGAAAGGCCTCAGGCCAGCGAGAAAATTGGTCAACTATGACCAGCAGGTAAAACTGTTTGGTTCCTGTTTTAGGTATGTGTGTGAAATCTATCTGCAGGTGAGTGAAAGGTGCGGATGGTGGTGTTAGGTGGTCATGTTTTGCAGGTTTATTGTTGTGTTTGGTTTGCAGACAAGTGATGCAACGGTTAATGTAAGATTGTACATGTAACTGTAGATTTTGTATGCAGAAGTAAGGTTTGATTAACTGTAGAGTGTTATGGATACTCAGGTGACTGACACCATGGGCTTGTGAAATAAAAATGGGTGCACTAGTTTCAGGGATACCAATGGTTGTCCCACCTTTCCCCTCTTTCGAATAAAACCCTTGAGGGTTTAATTCGAGCTTCTGAGAGACCCAGTATTTGATATCAGTGACAGTGGCAAACTGCTGTAGTGACGATGTGAGTACATCGTCGACCAGAGAGGGTGCCACGAGCATGGGATAAACACTGTCTTGCAATGGAGAGATCTTAGCTGCTTGTTTGGCTACTGTGTCAGCTAATGCATTACCCCTAGCAATAGGATTGTTAAGGTTAGTATGTGCTCGGCAGTGTATGACAGCTATTTCTTTTGGGAGCAGGATGGCTTGTAAGAGTTCTGTGATAAGTGTGGTGTGACTGATGCTTTTACCGTTGGCAGACTTGAAACCTCTTTGTTTCCAAATCATGCCGAAATCATGTACCACTCCAAAGGCATATCTGGAGTCGGTATAGATATTTACAGAGGCATCAGCAAAAAGTTCACAGGCTCGAGTGAGAGCTATTAATTCAGCTGCCTGAGCCGAATTATGCATGACACAGGAAGATTCAATAACAATGTCGGGAAGCTGGACCACTGCATATCCTGCAAGGTACGTGTGGTCATCTGGGCGGCGACATGAGCCATCCACAAAGACGTCAGGGACCCCCGGAATAGGGGTGTCCCGGAGGTCAGGGCGTGGTGTTGTGCTGGAGTGAATGAGTGCAATGCAGTCGTGAAGGGGGAGGTCAGATTGTGGTACGTCAGAGGATAACAAGGCCTTGAGAATAGACGCAGGGCCTGAGTTAGTTGCACAGTACTTAATGGTTAACTCAGAAGTACTGGTAAGCAGTATTTCATAACCACTAAGTCTCTGGGCAGTCATGTGTTGTGTTTGCAGATTGTTAAGGAGATGCAAAACCTGATGGGAGGTATGTAAAACAAGTGAATGTCCCAGTGTGATAGGTTCGCACATCTCAACGGCCATGGCACACGCTGCGAGGGATCGCAGGCATGAAGGCATACCCTGCACAGGAATGGGCAGCTTTTTAGATAAAAAGGCTAAAGGACGGAAAGAGTTACTACCATGCTCTTGGGCACAGACAGCCGCCATGGTTTTACAATTTTCCCTTGCGTACAAATGAAAAGGCTTTGTGTAGTCAGGTAGGCCGAGGGCAGGGGAAGTGGTGATGGACCTGGCAAGTTCATTGTATGCATGGGTCAGAGTCTCTGTCCAGTGAATTGTGGGTGGAGAGTCACTGTGGCAAACGGTGCGGAGGATTGAGTCGTAGTGGGAGCAGTCTGGTATCCACTGTCGACAATAGTTTATTATCCCAAGAAAGGTCAGCATTTCTTTGGGAGTGGCAGGCTTTGGCAGTTTAGAGAGGGCTTTTACTCTTTTTGCACTGAGTTCTCGTTTGCCTTTGGACAGGACAAAGCCTAAGTACTCAACTTGTGGCTGACAGATTTGCAGTTTCTGTTTAGACACCTTGAGCCCTTCATGGGTGAGGAACAACAAAAGGTCCACTAGGTCCTTTTCCCCTGCCTCGTATGAAGTACTACACAATAACAGGTCATCAACATATTGCAAAAGGACGGAACCACAGGGGCTGGTCCAGCTCTTGAGCATGGTATTGAGGACTAGGCCGAATGCGGCCGGACTGTCCGTAAATCCTTGGGGCATTTTTGACCACGTCATTTGAAGCCCTCTGTACATGAAAGCGAACAACTGCTGAGTGTCCACATCAACGGGTACAGAGAAGAAAGCATTAGCCAAATCAATGGTAGAAAAAATTTCTGCATTGTGTGGAATGGCCGTAAGTAGTGCGGTCACATCCGGGACTAAGGGAGGGAGAGGTATTAATTAATTTATTCACGGCCGTTAGGTCTTGAATAAAACGGTAACCGCCCGCCGGCTTAGGCAAGGGGTTAATGGGCGTGTTATACGGGGAGATGGTATGCTTCAGAATACCTTTCTCCAGAAATACCTTAATCATGGGGCCTATGCCCTCCAGCTTGTCGTCACTAATAGGGTATTGTTTGATGAAAACTGGGGAGCAGTCTTCACGCAACGTTGCCCTATATGGGGTGCAGTCGATGGTCCCTGTATCATATGGTCCCGTTGACCATAGGGTAGGGGGAACGCTGTCAAAGAGAGTGTCAAAATCAGTGGTTGGAGACAGGTTACGGACATGGTCAGTAACCTGATATACCTGATTGCTCAACATGGCCGTCTCCGACGACAGTGATTCCTCGGGCGATTCGCCTGATTCACTGAGGTCAAAGTCGACAGTCATGCCACCGTTCCGTGATATTGTCATCATTATTCCCAGTTTACCCATCAAGTCTCGACCAAGGAGACTAAAGGGGCAACCCCGGATAATGTGGAACGAGTGGGACAAAGTTTTGGGAGAGTCGGGTATTTGAACTGTGAGGAGTGGAGTGCGGAAGGTAGGAATTGGCACACCTGTGATTCCCACAGAGGGATTAGACTCTTGCAAGGGTCCATCGTATAATTCGCCCGAGATAGTGGAGCAAGTCGCTCCCGTATCTACGAGGAATTGTAATTCGGAGCCCTCTATGTTAAGAGTAACGAAGGGCTCACGATTATAATACGATGTAACCTTGGGTAAGAGTAGGGTGCCTCCCTCCGGGCAGCCCTATGGCCATTGTATTCTGTGTTGTGGTGGTCGGTTGTCACATCTGGGTGGTGAGTATGAGTGTGATCGGCGGTTGTCCCTAGGATAAAAGTTATCCCTGCCCTTACGGGGCGGATGGGGACATTCATTTTTCCAGTGCCCTGTTTCCCCACAATTAAAACACATGTTGCGTCTATGTTCTTGGTTAGCCCTACCCCCCCTTTGCCTATGGCGTGGAAGTGTGTTATCATTAACCTGAACATATGCACCCTTAACACTTTTATCAAAACATCCTGCAGCATGACGGGACTCAATAGCTGATAATAATTCCTTTGAGGTCATTTTGGGCCAATCGGGTATGAGTTGTTTTAACAAAAGACTGTCTGTTGGTGTCATACACCCTAACATAGTCTGATTCTTTAATACAGCCATTCCATCCCCGGAGGATAAGCCTCCTTCCTCTGCCCAACATTTAAAAAATCTTTTAGCAAAGTCTAAAATTGCCTCGCCAGGTTTCTGCTTGCATGCTAAAACTGCACTCATAGATTGCTGTGTCTTACTACAGCGTTTTATTTCAGTTTCTAATTCTGTCCACATGGTTGCCCTAGTCACTGGGTTTGCTAAACCATATGAAGTGACTGAGGTACTTGTGTCATTGGTATGTATTGTAGGAACTTTAGTCCAATCCCATTCATCATTTTCGTGATAATTATACAATTTATCAATTATCATTTTAATGTCAGTTTGTGTATACATGGCTCCCTGTAAATATCGTTTAAGGTGAAGGATACAGGCAGCAAGTTGTCTTAAAGGGTCGGGGCAGTCCCTGGTAATATCACTTAATTCACCTGCCGTGAGGGGTTTGATAATCATTTGGTCCCCAGCAATTAAATATGGCATAGTACTTATGGTACTGGTGCCAGAGATGCAGCGGGGGTCTGCCCAATTTGCATCTTCATGTTTTTGAATAGGTTGTGGTGCCCAAGGTATTAATTGTTGTTTGGTCTCATTGCGGACAGAGACGTCCGGAGACTCGGGAGTGTGAATTCCATGGACTGGCAAAGTTACATTCGGACGTGGGCGGTAGTCGGAGTCACTTTATCTCCTTGGGCGAGTACTAACACGGCCACTAGATGTAACTACAAAATTTGGTGCTTCTCTTGTAGGCTCAATTCTATGAGGCTCCTGGACACTTACGTCATCAGGTGCCTCAGCCCCCTGTACATCTCCATGAAGTGGAGGGGGTGGACGTGTTCTGGTTGTATTGTAAGCCACGATTAAATCATCGTCATTATAATTAGTAACACTTGGATATATTCCCGCATATGGCGGTGGCGCAGCCATAGGGGCAGTGGCTATTGTATCTGGGACATTTTTCGAATAGACTATTGGAGAAGGACGTAAAATAATTCTAGAAAGTTTAGATTTATCTATTTTACTGTGTCTATTATTACCACTGGATTTATATCCGTCACAATATTTTAACCAATACTCAGCAGCTTGTCTCATGTATTGCATGTCCCAATCGGGATCTCCTGTATACAAATCAAATGCTTTTTCATTTCCCAAACACAAACCTCTTAACATGTCTTTATGAAATTTACAATTACAACCACCCCTAGGAAATGCATTTCTTGGGTCTATATACTCTGTATAGCCACTTACGTCATCTACGAATGGAATGACCATTGCCCACCCTACATCCTCCTGTCTGGCCACATATTGTTTACATGTTTCTCCCTCAGTTTGGCTTTGTTTACTTTGACCGGTCCCCATGACCCCTGACCAGTAATAGCTTTACACACACACACACAATCAAAGGGATTTAGCGTCTAATGGAGGCAAGTTCCGACTAGTCCGTCACCAACAACAGCTGTTTCATACACTGTTACATGTAGTCTTCAAAACTGCTAGCCAGGACGGAGTATCTTAGTACTTAAAGTCAGTTGTTGTCTCCACTAACTCATGCAATAGTAAACACAGGATGAACCTTAAGTCTTTATAATAGAATAGCAGCAATGAAATATACAATGAAAATACAATAAGAAATGGTGAGCGATAGTGAACACATGACACGTGTTGTGTCTATGTCCTCATAATAGAATCGCAATATTAAAATACAAACAGTATACAATATGAGTAGTACAGAACATATAAGACAAATAATTTCATGATACATATGACTCAAATAACAGAACAATTACAATATGAAGCAAAAGTGCACATTCTATACAGGTGTCACCGTGCTATCGTTTATCCGTGTATCATTAGGCGGTGGCTTTCAACACGGTAAACGGTGCGTCTTACACCTGCGTATATGTACTTATAATAGAGTTGCAATGACAAGACAAAACATAAATAGCAGCAATAAGGTACTGGTCTCAACCAAGACTACAGAGGGCCAAATTAAACCTTAAACCTAAACCTTAAATTCCGCGGAGGTCTCCCTAGACACTTTTTACCCACCCGGGTTCTACCAAAGACAAAAAAATTCCCCAAATAACTGGATATCGATCTTAATGGGCCTTCTACAGGGCACAGAAATCAAGTCACAATATATAGACAAAATTACTCACCCTGTTGAAGCCTCTCGATTGATCGATCCCACTTCTGACACCAGACTGTTAGGAATTATCCCGGGGCAATATTGGAAGATGAGTCTTGGAGGAAAGCAGTGACCTTCTCGGACGTCCGGGAAACAATTACCAAAATAACACACACAGGCAGGTTATAATTAGCAAATGTTCCGTTTATTATGGGTGCTACAGCAAATTATATAGACATGGATGCACGCAGGTGTCTGATACGTAACAGAATATTATTGGCTAAGTAAATACACTAATATCCTTAATGATACCCTTATTTGGCACATAGTATAACATATCATAATACAGGATAATATTTGTAATAAGAAAGAGAGGAAAAATGTACGTTAGCACTTACAGGAAACCTGTAGGTAGGTCATGACATTTAGTTCTTAGCTTTTGTGGTTTAGGCTATAGGATGAACATTGAACAGGATGAGCGTTGTGGTTAGACTACAGGATACAGGTGGGATGCTCAGACAGAAAAGACAAAAAAATAAGACAGCATAGTTAGCTGATAATGTTAGCAATATTACAAGTGGAGCACATAGGTAATGTGTGCAGCACAAATAAGTGATGTTTCCTGACAGTAACCAGCTCTATTACCAGCCCTTAAAAGGGCCTTTTGCGGGGCATTGTCAAAAAGTAATCAGCTCTTTTACCTGTAATCTGACCCCCCCTACACCGCCGCCACCTATATTAAATATATTATGCCCTAATCTAATCCCCCTACACTGCCACCACCTATAATAAATGTATTACCCCCTAAAATACTAAAATGTTCCTACCCTAAACTAAATTATAAATAGCCCTGAAAAGGGCCTTTTGCGTGGCATTGCCCCAAAGTAACCAGCACTATTACCAGCTCTTAAAAGGGCCTTTTGTGGGGCATTGCCCCAAAGTAATCAGCTCTTTTACCTGTAAAAAAAGAACAACCCCCCAACCCCCCCATTACAACCCACCACCCATTCACCCCTACTCTAAAACCCACCCTATCCCCCCTTAATAAAACCTAAGTCTAACCCCCAAGTTCTCCTTACCTGTCCTGAATACCGGCGGAGAAGGTCCTGTTCCAGGGGGAGAAGTCTTCTTCCAGGCGGCGACCTCTTCTTCTTCAAGGAACCGGCAGGCGTGGAGCGGAGGAGTTGAAGACCGATGACCGCGGAGCTGAATGCAGTCCTCCCTGGAACTGAAGACTGGCGATGCAGGAACTGAAGATAGGCGACGCTGGAACTGAAGACCGGAGCCATGGAGCGTGGAGGATCCTCTTCATATGATCGCCGCCGTACACTGAATCGGAATTCAAGGTAAGCGATTAAAAATGGAGTCCCTTGAATTCCTATTGGCTGATTTGAGCCTTCAAATTCAAATCAGCCAATCGGATGAGAGCTACTTTAATTCTATTGGCTGATTTGATTAGCCAATAGAATAAGAGCTACTGTTGTAATCAAATCAGCCAATAGAATTAAAGTAGCTCTCATCCGATTGGCTGATTTGAATTTGAAGGCTCAAATCATCCAATAGGAATTCAAGGGACTCCATTTTTAATCGCGTACCTTGAATTCCGATTCAGTGTACGGCAGCGATCGTATGAAGAGGATCCTCCACGCTCCATCGCTCCGGTCTTAAGTTCCAGCGTCGCCGATGATCAGTTCCTGCATAGACGGTCTTCAGCTCCGCGGTCATCAGTCTTCAACTCCTCCGCTCCGTGCCGGCTGGTTCCTGGAAGAAGAAGAGGTCGCCGCCTGGAAGAAGACTTCTCCTCCTGGAACAGGACCTTCTCTGCCGGTATTCAGGACAGGTAAGGAGCCCTTGGGGGTTAGACTTAGGTTTTTTTAAGGGGGGATAGGGTGGGTTTTAGAGTAGGAGTGTGTGGGTGGTGGTTTGTAATGGGGGGTTGTTCTTTTTTTTTTTTGCAGGTAAAAGAGCTGATTACTTTGCGGGCAATGCCCCACAAAAGGCCCTTTTAAGGGCTGGTAATAGAGCTGATTACTTTTTGTAATTTAGTTTAGGGTAGGGACATTTTTTATTTTGGGTGGCTTTGTTATTTTATTAGGGGCTTAGATTAGGTGTAATTAGCTTAAAATTCTTGTAATCTTTTTTTATTTTTTGTAATTTAGTGTTGTTTTTTTTTGTAATTTAGTTTAGTGTATTTAATTATATTTTAGTCTTGATAATTGTAGTTTATTTAATTTATTGATAGTGTAGGTGTATTTATAACTTAGCTTAAGATTTATTTTACAGGTAAATTGGTAATTATTTTAATTAGGTAGCTATTAAATAGTTATTAACTATTTAATAGCTATTCTACCTAGTTAAAATAAATACCAAGTTACCTGTAAAATATATATAAACCCTAAAATAGCTACAATGTAGTTATTAATTATATTGTAGCTATCTTAGGCCTAGATTTAGAGTTTGGCGGTAGCCGTGAAAACCAGCGTTAGAGGCTCCTAACGCTGGTTTTAGGCTACAGCCGGTATTTGGAGTCAGTCAGGAAAGGGTCTAACGCTCACTTTTCAGCCGCAACTTTTCCATACCGCAGATCCCCTTACGTCAATTGCGTATCCTATCTTTTCAATGGGATCTTTCTAACTCCGGTATTTAGAGTCGTGTCTGAAGTGAGCGTTAGAAATCTAACGACCAAACTCCAGCCGCAGAAAAAAGTCAGTAGTTAAGAGCTTTCTGGGCTAACGCCGGTTCATAAAGCTCTTAACTACTGTGCTCTAAAGTACACTAACACCCATAAACTAGCTATGTACCCCTAAACCGAGGTCCCCCCACATCGCCCCCACTCAATTAAATTTTTTTAACCCCTAATCTGCCGACCGCCACCTACGTTATCCTTATGTACCCCTAATCTGCTGCCCCTAACACCGCCGACCCCTATATTATATTTATTAACCCCTAATCTGCCCCCTTAACGTCGCCTCCACCTGCCTACACTTATTAACCCCTAATCTGCCGCCCGCAAAGCGCCGCTACTTACTTTATCCTTATGTACCCCTAATCTGCTGCCCCTAACACCGCCGACCCCTATATTATATTTATTAACCCCAAATCTGCCCCCCACAACGTCGCCTCCACCTGCCTACACTTATTAACCCCTAATCTGCCGAGCGGACCGCACCGCTACTATAATAAAGTTATTAACCCCTAATCCGCCTCACTAACCCTATAATAAATAGTATTAACCCCTAATCTGCCCTCCCTAACATCGCTGACACCTAACTTCAAACATTAACCCCTAATCTGCCGACTGGAGCTCACCGCTATTCTAATAAATGTATTAACCCCTAAAGCTAAGTCTAACCCTAACACTAACACCCCCCTAAGTTAAATATAATTTAAATCTAACGAAATTAATTAACTCTTATTAAATAAATTATTCCTATTTAAAGCTAAATACTTACCTATAAAATAAATCCTAATATAGCTACAATATAAATTATATTTATATTATAGCTATTTTAGGATTTATATTTATTTTACGGGTAACTTTGTAATTATTTTAACCAGGTACAATAGCTATTAAATAGTTAAGAACTATTTAATAGCTAAAATAGTTAAAATAATTACAAAATTACCTGTAAAATAAATCCTAACCTAAGTTACAATTAAACCTAACACTACAATATCAATAAATTAATTAAATACAATATCTACAAATAACTACAATGAAATAAACTAACTAAAGTACAAAAAATAAAAAAGAACTAAGTTACAAAAAATAATTTTTTTTTTACAAACATCAGATAAATATTACATCAATTTTAAACTAATTACACCTACTCTAAGCCCCCTAATAAAATAACAAAGTCCCCCAAAATAAAAAAAATGCCCTACCCTATTCTAAATTACTAAAGTTCAAAGCTCTTTTACCTTACCAGCCCTGAACAGGGCCCTTTGCGGGGCATGCCCCAAAGAATTCAGCTCTTTTTCCTGTAAAAAAAACACATACAATACCCCCCCCAACATTACAACCCACCACCCACATACCCCTAATCTAACCCAAACCCCCCTTAAATAAACCTAACACTAAGCCCCTGAAGATCTTCCTACCTTATCTTCACCATACCAGGTTCACCGATCGATCCAGAAGTGCTCCTCCGATGTCTTGATCCAAGCCCAAGCGGGGGCTGAAGATGTCCATGATCCGGCTGAAGTCTTCATCCAAGCGGGAGCTGAAGAGGTCCATGATCCGGCTGAAGTCTTCTATCAATGGCATCTTCAATTTTCTTTCTTCCGGATCCATCTTGCAGACCTCCGACGCGGAACATCCTGCTGGCCTGACGGACTACCGATGAATGAAGGCTCCTTTAAGGGACGTCATCCAAGATGGCGTCCCTCGAATTCCGATTGGCTGATAGGATTCTATCAGCCAATCGGAATTAAGGTAGGAATATTCTGATTGGCTGATGGAATCAGCCAATCAGAATCAAGTTCAATCCGATTGGCTGATCCGATCAGCCAGTCAGATTGAGCTTGCATTCTATTGGCTGATCGGAACAGCCAATAGAATCAGCCAATCGGAATTCGAGGGACGCCATCTTGGATAACGTCCCTTAAAGGAGCCTTCATTCGTCGTAGTCCGTCGGGCCAGCAGGATGTTCCGCGTCGGAGGTCTGCAAGATGGATCCGGAAGAAAGAAGATTGAAGATGCTGTTGATAGAAGACTTCAGCCGGATCATGGACCTCTTCAGCTCCCGCTTGGATGAAGACTTCAGCCGGATCATGGACATCTTCAGCCCCCCGCTTGGGCTTGGATCAAGACATCGGAGGAGCTCTTCTGGATCGATCGGTGAACCTGGTATGGTGAAGATAAGGTAGGAAGATCTTCAGGGGCTTAGTGTTAGGTTTATTTAAGGGTGGTTTGGGTTAGATTAGGGGTATTTTGGTGGTGGGTTGTAATGTTGGGGGGGGGTATCGTATGTGTTTTTTTTTACAGGAAAAAGAGCTGAATTCTTTGGGGCATGCCCCGCAAAGGGCCCTGTTCAGGGCTGGTAAGGTAAAAGAACTTTGAACTTTAGTAATTTAGAATAGGGTAGGGCATTTTTTTAATTTTGGGGGGCTTTGTTATTTTATTAGAGGGCTTAGAATAGGTGTAATTAGTTTAAAATTGTTGTAATATTTTTCTGATGTTTGTAAATATTTTTTTATTTTTTGTAACTTAGTTCTTTTTTATTTTTGTACTTTAGTTAGTTTATTTCATTGTAGTTATTTGTAGATATTGTATTTAATTAATTTATTGATAGTGCAGTGTTAGGTTTAATTGTAACTTAGGTTAGGATTTATTTTACAGGTAATTTTGTAATTATTTAAACTATTTTAGCTATTAAATAGTTCTTAACTATTTAATAGCTATTTTACCTGGTTAAAATAAATACAAAGTTACCTGTAAAATAAATATAAATCCTAAAATAGCTATAATATAAATATAATTTATATTGTAGCTATATTAGGATTTATTTTACAGGTAAGTATTTAGCTTTAAATAGGAATAATTTATTTAATAAGAGTTAATTAATTTCGTTAGATTTAAATTATATTTAATTTAGGGGGGTGTTAGTGTTAGGGTTAGACTTAGCTTTAGGGGTTAATACATTTATTAGAATAGTGGTGAGCTCCAGTCGGCAGATTAGGGGTTAATGTTTGAAGTTAGGTGTCGGCGATGTTAGGGAGGGCAGATTAGGGGTTAATACTATTTATTATAGGGTTAGTGAGGCGGATTAGGGGTTAATAACTTTATTATAATAGCGGTGCGGTCCGCTCGGCAGATTAGGGGTTAATAAGTGTAGGCAGGTGGAGGCGACGTTGTGGGGAGCAGATTAGGGGTTAATAAATATAATATAGGGGTCGGCGGTGTTAGGGGCAGCAGATTAGGGGTACATAGGGATAATGTAAGTAGCGGCGGTATACGGAGCGGCAGATTAGGGGTTAAAAAAAATATGCAGGGGTCAGCGATAGCGGGGGCGGCAGAATAGGGGTTAATAAGTGTAAGGTTAGGGGTGTTTAGACTCGGGTGCAGACGTAAGTGTTTCCCCATAGGAAACAATGGGACTGCGTTAGGAGCTGAACGCGGCTTTTTTGCAGGTGTTAGGTTTTTTTCAGCTCAAACAGCCCCATTGTTTTCTATGGGGGAATCGTGCACGAGCACGTTTTTGAAGCTGGCCGCGTCCGTAAGCAACTCTGGTATCAAGAGTTGCAGTGGCGTTAAATATGCCTGTACGCTCCCTTTTTGGAGCCTAACGCAGCCATTCTGTGAACTCTTAATACCAGAGTTATTTAAAAGGTGCGGCCAGAAAAAAGCCAGCGTTAGCTACGCGGGTCGTTACCGACAAAACTCTAAATCTAGCCGTTAGGGTTTATTTTATAGGTATTTATTTTTAAATAGGAATAATTTAGTTAATATTATTAATATTATTTAGATTTATTTTAAAAATTAAGTTAGGGGTGTTAGAGTTAGATAGGGTTAATATAGTTAATATAGGTGGCGGCGGTGTAGGGGGGTCAGATAAGGGGTTAATATAGTTAATATAGGTGGCGGCGGTGTAGGGGAATTAGATTAGGGGTTAATATATTTAATATAGGTGGCAGCGGTGTAGGGCAGAGGCGTAACTAGAAACCACAGGGCCCAGGTGCAAGAATCTAAGAAGGGCCCCCCCACCCCTCCCCCCTCCAAAAAAAGGTGAATTTAATACATTTTTTATTTTTTTTATTTTTACATTTAACACAGAAAAAAATGTGAATCAGATTACATGTCTGCAAAAGGAGGTACCTTGTGCCCACAGTCTGTGACATGGTCTGAACCCCTATTACTGTATATATATAGTGACACTATTTAACCCCCCAGTACTGTATATAGTAATTTAGTGACACAGTCTGTAATCTGCCGGTTAAATGGCTGGCCTGACCCTACCCGCCCAGTAATTTATAAAGTTACCACAGTAGTCAGTGACATGGTCCACCCCCCATGCTGTATATAGTGGTACTGTATAGTGACACTGTTTACCCCCAGCAAATTACAGACCTTGTTACTACAGCATGGGGGCTGTAGTAACAAGGTCTGTAATTTGCTGGTTCTACAAACATACACAAACACACATACATACATGCATAAATACACACACAGTCACATACATACACACACACACCATACACACACACATCAACACCAATGGGTAAAACAGAAACACTAACCCCTGTAGTCATGTCACACTCACATGATATCAGTGTAGGCAGTGGTAGGTTCACGTTTTTTATTAATTTTTTTTTATAAAAAATAAAATAAAAATGTTTTTTTAAGCTGGGCCCCCACCCTCAGGGGCCCAGTCTAACCTGCGTCCTCTGCACCCCCTGTAGACTCGCCCCTGGTGTAGGGGGATTAGATTACAGGTAAAAGAGCTGATTACTTTGTGACAATGCCCCGCAAAAGGCCCTTTTAAGGGCTGGTAATAGAGCTGGTTACTTTGGGGCAATGCCCCGCAAAAGGCCCTTTTAAGGGCTGGTAATAGAGCTGGTTAATTTGGGGCAATGCCACGCAAAAGGCCCTTTTCAGGGCTATTTGTAATTTAGTTTAGGGTAGGGACATTTTATTATTTTAGGGGGTAATACATTTATTATAGGTGGCGACGGTGTAGGGGGATTAGATTAGGGGTTAATACATTTAATATAGGTGGCGGCGGTGTAAAGGGGTCAAATTAGGGGGTAATATTGTTAATGTAGGTGGTGGCTGGGTAGGGGGATTAGATTAGGGGGTAATACATTTAATATAGGTGGCGACGGTGTAGGGGGATTAGATTAGGGGTTAATACATTTAATATAGGTGGCGGCGGTGTAAAGGGGTCAAATTAGGGGATAATATAGTTAATGTAGGTGGCGGCGGGGTAGGGGGATTAGATTAGGGGTTAATATAGTTAAAATAAGTGGCGGCGGTGTAGGGGGATCATATTAGGGGGTAATATAGTTAATGTAGGTGGCGGCGGGGTCCGGGAGCAGCGGTTTAGGGGTTAATATATTTATTGTTAGGAGTTAGAGGGGGGATTGCGGATAGAGGGGTATACGTGTCAGGCTATGTTTGGGAGGTGTGTTAAACAGTTAGTTACGGGAGATTTTATATTTTAGTCAGTTTTTGTAGGCGGCAGTTTCTAAAGTGCCGTAAGTCACTGGCGACTCCAGAAATTTGTACTTACGCAGATTTCTGGACATCGCTAGTTTGTCAGACTTACGGCACTTTAGCATCTGACGGCGCCGTATATGGGATAGCTCGAGTTGCGAGCTGAAACTACGGGCAGCGCAAGTTTCCACTCTTGCGCCAAAACCTGCGCCTTATATTGGATCGCACCCCGTGGGTCCATTGGTTCAAAATCCAGATGTTTGTCCATCCACAATGACAAAAAATTCTATTGGCATTTTAAGATATTTATTTACTAGCACAGCATACTTTTCTTCAGTAAACAAAAGAGCATTCTGTATTTTGCATATTTATTATTGGTTTACTTGGTGCATCTGAGGATTTCTTTATATTCTCATTGCGGCTACAATATATTTTGCTTGTTAATGTTGTATCTGATTATTTTTGTCTCCATTAAAAAAATAAAAAAATACTTCCAAGGTTGCTTAATGAATACAGACAGTTTTATTTTCTTTGGCAATCTACTTTCTATTTTCATTGCATTCGGCTTTATTTTCCTCACCTATGTGACATTGCATTTATGTCTCATCAATTCTTTCACTGTTCAATAAAAATAATAAAAATTTCAAAGATGAAGTATGTTATGTGATTCATGCTCAAGAGACAGTGGCATATTTAGGTATTGTGCTGCCCTAGGCACACAAACTTCTGCTGCCCCCACCCGCCAGGTTTTATGCCTTTTTCGACCATAATATTTTTTGATCAGGCCATGTTAATTGGATTTTTGTGCCCATAACCAATGGCTACATGTGTGTGAATAGAGTGACATGGTGGATACTTGGGTATGTAATTCAGCTACACTCCAGCATACAGTGAGGACAGTGACACGTGCCTGCAGGCTAAAGGAAAGGGGTAAAGTATGATCTCATTAAATTAGTAATCTACAAAATATCATCATAGATTTTGATTAACTTTATGTAACGTGAAAAATACACTGATAATGTTTTTCAATGAAATAAGGAAATTATATATGGATTAAGTGATTTTATAATAATTAATTACTCAGGGCTAAGGATATTCACACAGTAATAGATGTGTTTTTGTTTTTAATTTTCTGTGGAAAATAGATTGTGTTTAAGAATTATTCTGTTTGTTTTTGGAGCATAAAAACTGCAGAGTGGGTATCTGTGGATGCAGCAAAAAGATTAGTGGACAGATGCGACTATGTTTACATCAGGGCCAACTCGGATACTAAAGAAGGCTATGCGATGCCTGCGCAAGGAGGAGGGGCTAATATAATGAATTGAGTCTTGAGGAAGTGAGTGGTTTCAGGAGCGTTCAGGGCCGGCTGACCCATTTAGAGTGAGTGGCGATTTCTAGTTGTGCTGTGGTGGCTGTGCAGGGCTGACTAAGGAAACCGGCCCACCCAGTATGGCCAATGCTCAATCCGGGTCTCAGCTGTTTGCGTACCGGTACCATGCACCTGATGCCTGAGTGTCACCCCTTAATAGCAGCTTTTTCTGGCAGCAAAAGTGCCGCCCCCCAAAATGTGCCGCCCTAGGCACAGACCATGTGTGCCTAGGCCATAATATGCCCCTGTCAAGAGATGCTTAGCATATAAAATAGCTCTATGAATACACTAATAAAAAAGAACCATTAGAAGCAGTTTTAGAATTTGTGTCCCTGGTCAATTTCAAGCAAAATTTGTTGTAAAATAAGAATTACCTAAAAAAAAAAATCAGCCATTTTAAAGGGACATTAAACACCTTTTGATTTTGGGGGAAAATGTGCTTGTCCCACTTATTAGAGAGTCTGAAAAGCAACTTATGTAACCTAGATTTTCTGCTGCAAATTGCCTTAATCATCTAATTGATTTGCAACATTTTGATAAAGACTAGGGGCTATATTCAAAATAGATTAATTACAGGTGGATTGTAGGTGATTTGAAATCTTTCATTAACTATGCATTATGAAGCAAATCCAGTGAGTATCTTCTACAAGAAGAGGTGAGTAATCCCCGCACAATGCATAGCTAAAGCTGCATACAATTCACCTGTAATTCTCCAGATCACCCGTGGACACGGGCGAAGCTTAGAGGGAAGGGGCCTTTGACCCCTGGAGGAAGTGAGGCCTGATTGGTGGGGAGGTGTGTTGCTGGACGGTTTCTGAGGGCAGGGGAAGGCAACAGCAGAGCGGTAAGACAACGTCATAGATTTCAGTATATTTGACAGTGACAGGCTCGTCTTGCCTGCTCAGCTTTGCCTGATGGAGGATTATGAGGTATTATTTCAGCAGCTGTGGGCTGCTGCTGATGCAAAGGCCCCAGAATGGCTAATGGAGCAGCTGAAGGAAATTATACCTCTCCCTCAAGCAGACAGCGGAAGGGAGACAGCGACCGACACAGCGTTCTAGATCCCCTGCTCGCCTCAGTCCTGAGGCTGGGAGCAAAACTGGAAGAAGGAGGCACAGTTCAAGTGCTGGGGAAGATACCAGCAGGACAGCAGGTCTTTTGGGGAAGAGGATGGGTTGTGGGCGGTCTGGAGATTGTGCAGGCCATAAGAAAATGGGATTTATGAGGCAGAATGTTAGTCCTGGGAGGCAGCAGTTTCAGCTTTCAGGTGAGACACAGGAGCTGAGAGAGAGTTACGGCCAAGTTAGGCCTGAGGTTTGAAAAGATAAGGCCACAGCTAGAAGAGACCAGGACCTGAGTTATGGCCTTTTTGGGCCTGAAGGGAGGGTGAGGGAATTAAGGGAAAATGTATAATTTAATCCTGGTTCTCTAATGCAAGGTCAGGGTAGTGGGGAGGTGATTCAAATGCAAGACATAAGTGATGGCCAGTTGAATCCTTCTAGCCCTGCAGTTCCAGTTAGTATTGGTTTAACTTCTAGTGTTTTTAGCTCAGGGTTTACTGGGTTGGGGGAGCAGGTTAATTTTAGCCGAGTTATTGGGGATTCATTCTGTAATTTTGAGGCTCCTTTAGGAAATCCTTCCCCTCCTGGTAGGAATTTTGTAATGGAGGAGGTGGGCAATGTTGAATTGGTTTTATCTTCTTCAGATGAAGAGTTTGTCCCCCCCACTCCCAAAGTTCAGACCCCTATATCAGTGGTTGGGGGGTTGTTTACTAGGGATTGTGTCGGGGCTTGTAGGGAGAGAATTTTACCTGGTAAAGGAGCTAGAGGTGTTCCTTTTAAAAAAGGGATGGGAAGAAGGGGAAGGGGTATATCATCTGTCATTTTGCTTTCTGCAGGGGCTCAGGAGAGTGTTGGACGGCCTGTCAGTTGAGCAGGTCAAATTAATGTGACAGAAGAAGGTGACGGCCTAGTGAATCTATGGACAGAGAGAATCCGTTTGGATCCGGACGAGAGCCCCTCGAGAGGGTTAGCGTCCTCATATTTGTCTTCAAGGGATCAGGTGAGCATGGCCCAGAATTCATGTTCAGGCCTAAAGGGGAGAGGGGCTGGTTTGTTTACGGCCCATACGGACAGTCGGTTAAGTAGGGAGGGTGAGAGGGTGGGCGGCCAAGCTAGTCAGGTGGTTCTGAAAGTAATGGGAAAGATAAGCTGTTGGGGAGAGTGTTTTGGACAGGACTAGTTCAGAGCCGAAGAGGGGTAGGAGGGTAGGTACGGCTGGGGTTCCAAGTCAGTGTTACAGCAGAGGGGGAAGGGGTTTTCTTCCTCCAAGAGGGGGGCTTTCACAAACTTCTTGTTTACAGAATCATCTGCAGCTGCCCCAGCAGTTGGAAGTGGTTGGAGGAGAGAGCATCGGTGAGCAGAAAAGGATGAGAAGTCATGTAACGGACCAGCGTGTAGGCGGTCCTCATTGCATGGGAGTTCAGTCATTCAGTGACGCTACGGCTTCTCACAGTGTTCAGGAAGATGCCAACTCGTCAGGTGAGAAAATGCTGGGTTTGTTAGGGGAGGGGAATATTTGCATTTTGAGTGTGAGTGAGAATGTGGGGGGTTCTGTACCGTTTCTTTAGTAGCTAGTCGAAAATATATGTTGGCTAGATTTGAGAAATCTGTGGCGCAGCCGGTTGTTCCATCTGTAGCGAAGGTTTGGGTCCCTGCTGAGGGCTCATTATTAGGTTCGGGATTGAATTCGGTTTCAGTTGGGAGTCAGGCTACAGAAAAAAGCATAGTTCCAAGTATTGTGAGTAGTGGAGCTCAGGTGGTTGGTTCAGGGGAAGGGGTTCTGTCGGATGTGAAAAAAGCAGTAGGGGGTCCTGAGTTGCGAGTGGCGGATACTGGCATGGCTAGATCATGTCTCTGTTCTTCCTTTGGGTTTGCATTTGATAGGTGAGGTTGGGAAAAGATTTTGAGGAGAGAGTTTATTGAGCTTTTTTCATTACTACCCTTGGATCAGTCATTTGAAATTCCAGAGGATTCTAAAAAAGATTCCTCAAAAAAAAAGGAAGAGGAGCACAAGTAGCATTACCAAAAGCTTCCCAAGATGTTCTCAAATTGGTTACAGGCGTTTGTTATCTACGCCATTGTTATGGCTGGGAAATTTCCTGACCAAGGGGCCCCTCTGTTTTGTTATCTTGATGAGATAGCTGCGGCTCAAAGGATGTATGAGACGGGATGGGTTGGTGGACCTATGACGAGCATTTTCGGCAGAGGTTAGCAGTTAAGCCCAAAATGAAATGGGATGACCGGGGTATGGGGCTTTGGCTAAAGATCATGACACCATTGAGGGCCTCACAGCCCTTTTGGTTTGGTGCCGGCGGACAGTCAGTCAGTAGTTCGTCGACAGGTGTTAAAAAAGGTTACTGTTTCGCGTTCATTGAAGGATCTTGTAAGTGGGGAAATACATGTAAATTCAGGCATGAATGTTCTGGGTGTGGGGGATCCCACCCCTATGCAAAAGAAGGGGTAAACCAGGGGTTAAGCAGAACCTTTCTGAAAAAGGGGGTTCTCCGGTGAGGGTAAGAGAGATGGAACCCTGGTTAAGCCATTAAGAGGAAGAGATGTAGGGAAAAGGTTGCTATGCTGTTACATGGTTTCAGTTTTGGTTTCATTATTCCATCAAGTGGGGGAGATTCAATATTGGGTCAAACTTTAAAATCAGCAAGGGTTTGGCCTGAAGTCGTGCGCAACAAGCTAAAGAAAGAAATTGCTTTGGGTCGCATCGCTGGCCCATTTTTGGAACCTCCCTTGTTGCATGTGTCGTCTGATAAGGCTCTTGATTTGGTGAGAGATGCAGGTGTCTCAGCGCTCTTAGCGAAGGTAGATATCGAGGCGGCTTTTCGACTAGTGCCGGTTCACCCAGGGTCACATAACTTACTGGAGTGTTTCTTTGAGGGATCCTTTTGCATGGATCTTTGCCTCCCCATGGGGTGCTCAATATCTTGCTTTCTATTTGAGTGTTTTAGCACCTTTTTGGAGTAGGTAGTGTGCGTTCAGTCGGGTTACAACTCAGTCATACACTATCTTGATGATTTTTTGTTTGTGGGTCCAGCTGGGTCGAATATATGTTTAAGGATGAGGGATGTTTTTTAAATGGTTGCGGAAGCTTTTCAGTTCCCGTTGCCTTTTAAAAATCTGAAAGCCCAGTTACAACCCTGTTTTCTGGGAATAACAATTGATTCTAAAAAGACGGATAGCCGTTTCCTGGATGATAAAGTTGCTGACCTTGTAGGGTAATTCAAGATTTTTTGCAGGTTCCCAAGGTGAGATTGAAGGATTTACAATCGCTGTTGGGTAAATTGAAGTTTTTCATGTAGAATACTGCCCATGGGTAGGGTATTTTGCAGAAGGCTTTTGTTGGCTACGGCTGGTGTTATTCAGCCCCATCATTTTGTTAGGCTCACAAAAGAGCTCATGGAGGATTTGAGAATTTGGCTGAGTTTCTTAGGTAATTTTAATGGTTCGGCTTTGATCCAGGAGGCAAGAATATCAAGTGAGGAACTTGGGTTAGTGATTGATGCAGCGGGAGGAATTGGCTTTGGGGCTTTCTTTCAGGGCCATTGGTGCGCTGGTCGTTGGCCGGCTCTTTGGTTTGAATTGGGTTAGGTAAAAAACTTAGTTTTCCTTGAGCTTTTCCCAATTCTTGTTGCATTGTTTGTATGGAGGAAGGACCTGGTGAATAAACATGTAGTCTTCTTTACTGATAACACGGATGTTGTTTCTGCTATTAATAAATTGTCAGCATCATCTCCTCCATGATTAGATTATTAAGGTTTCTGGTTTTGAAATGTCTGAGGATGAATGTATTAGTGAGGTCTCAGCATATTCCAGGTATGAAGAACTCAATAGCGGATGCTTTATCTCATTCACAGTGGCGCCGTTTTAGGGAAATGCCCGGAATTTCTATGGCGGCTCAGCGCGGAGGACTTGCCGGATTGGTAAAGTCATCTTTGGCGCCAAGTACTTGGGCAGCCTATTCAAAGGTTTGGTCAGAGTGGCTGTTTTGGTTAAGTCAGAAGGGCTTGGTTGAAGGCCGTGATAAGTTAGCAGGGGGGCTCTAAGAGTGGATGTGGCAGTGGAATCTTGAGGGTTTGTCCCCTTTGGTTATGGAGAGAAAATGATCTGCGCTTGCCTTTCATTTTAAGCTGTTGGGGTTGCCAGATGTGTCGAAAAGTTTTTGTGTTAGACAAGTTTTGAAAGGCTTGAAGAGGGGAAGAAGAAGTTTGAATAGTAGATGACCTATTTCTTTTCAGTTGTTGGTTAAAATGTGCTCTGTATTACCAGAAGTCTGCTCTCCTCCTTATGAGGTGGCCCTGTTTAAGGCAGCATTTGCTATGGCATTTTTTGGTGCCTTTAAATTATCTGAATTGGTTAGTAAGAATAAGTTGGGTCAAGGTGGTCTACTTTTATCCGATGTATTGTGGTCTAGTTCAAGGGTAGAAATATATTTAAAAAAGAGCAAAACAAATCAGAGTGGTCGTTGGCAATCTATTTCATTGTTTGCAAGTGGTTTAGGTGTTTGTCCTTGCGAGTCCTTTAGGAAGATTTTTAAGTGTTAGGCCTCTATTGGGAGGTTCGTTGTTAGTTCATCAGAATAGGGTTTCATTGTCCCACTTCCAGTTTCAGTCCGTCCTAAGTAAGGCATTGTGTCATTTGTGTTTGGTTCCATGTGAGTTTGGTGCAGCTACAGAGGTGGCTTCTCTAGGTTTGGGTGAGAGTGTATTGAAGCATATTGGTAGGTGGGGATCAAACAGTTATCGTCTGTAAATTAGGCCTCATTTGGCTATTTGAAGTTAAGTGTGCTTTGTTCTTTGTTTATTTTATAGGTTTTCAGTCGATCTGTTTGGTAGGTCATTCTTTTGTATATTGGACAAGGAAGACGGCAGTGCAGAAAAAGAATGGTCTCCAGTTGGGTTTCTCTAGGAAAGTTTTTGAAGTGTGGTAGTTTGGAGTTTGTGGCCTCCGATGGGTCCAGATGTTAGGTTTGATAGTTGACTATAGCAAGAGATGGAACCATTCAGATATATTAGTCGTACATGCGGGAGGCAATGACCTGGGCTGTATGCCACAAGGAGAGTTGGTAAGAAAAATAAAGACTTATTTAGCTAGATTAAAGTCATTGTTCCCCAACATGTTTTTAATTTGGTCTGATATACTTGCGAGATTACACTGGAGGTCTGCATGGGACCCGGTTAGGCTTGATAGGAGCAGAAAAAAAGTTAACAAACGAATTGGAGCATTTATGAGAAGACTTAATAGAGCTGTTATAAAATATCCTGATTTGGAGGATGTCGGTAAGGGAGAATTTTATAGGGAGGATGGGGTCTATTTTACTGAATTTGGCCTGCGGTTGTTTATTTTAAACATTCAGGAGGGTTTACAGAATATACTGTGGGTTGGCGGGACTGGGCTGACAAAGTCAGGCCAGTGTTTGGTGGGGGTGCAAGTCCACCTCCCTGTTGCACAGAGTAATTATGGCCATTTGGTTAATATTAAAGGGCCTCCCCCGTGGGGTGGCAGAGCAGTTTGGTAGCTCTGGTGGCATGGGGTTCCTTAGAGCGAAAAGACTGGTTAAGAAAGGAAGGTATGGACAGAAAAGGTTGCCTTTGCTGTGTCCAGAAAAAGAATATATATATATATGGTATATAAATTTTATGTTGGTTACGGCCATCTGGTTTTTAGATTAAAGAAAATAAGTTTTGGGGTGAGTTTGCACTAGCACCACGGTTTTGGTTGGTATGTTAATTTTATGTTAATGTATTTTGAGATTATTTATACATGGTTATGTTTTAAATCAATTGTTTTTAATAAGCAAGCTGCGGCCTAATTTTTTACCAAAAAAATGGTGTTGTGTCGTCATTGGGTATTGTTAAAGAAAGTGGGTTTTTGTAAATAGGGTGTGTATGGTTTGTATGTTTGATTGCTTTGTTGGGCCGAGTGAACTTGACGACTCATAGGGTCAAAATCGCCCCTGGACATGGGTGAAGCTTAGAGGGAAGGGGCCTTTGATCCCTGGAGGAAGTGAGGCCTGATTGGTGGGGAGGTGTGTTGCTGGGTGAAGTCTGAGGGTAGGATTTGACAGTGACAGGTTCGCCCACCCTCCCTCCCTGTTCTTGAAAGTTAAGATTTTCTCTTATTGTCGCAGTATTCATTTAGGGCGGGGGGTGCTAGTCCGCCTCCGTCTTGCACAGAGTAATTACGGCCATTTGGTTAATATTAAAGGGCCTCCCCATGGGGTGGCAGAACAGTTTTGTAGCTCTGGGGCATGGGGTTCCTAAGAGCGAAAAGACTGGTTAAGAAAGGAAGTTATGGACAGAACAGGTTACCTTTGTTGTTACCAGAAAAAAATAAATATATATATATATATATATATTATATGTTGGTTACAGCCATTTGGTTTTTAGATTAAAGATAATATGTTTTGGGGTGAGTTTGGACTAGCACCACGGGTTTGGTTGGTATGTTAATTTTATGTTAATGTATTGAGAGATTATTTATACATGGTTATGTTTTAAATCAATTGTTTTTAATAAACAAGCTGCGGCCTAATTTTTTACCCAAAAAAATGGTGTTGTGTCGTCATTGGGTATTGTTAAAGAATGTGGGTTTTTGTAAATAAGGTGTGTATCGTTTGATTGTTTTGTTGGGCCGAGTGAACTTGACGACTCATGGGGTCATATTTTAGGTAAATTGTACCAGAATTAACTATGCAATGTGCAGGGCTGACACAGGTCTTTTTGCAGGAGATACTTACTGGGTTTGGACCTTCATAATGCATAGTTAATGCTTTCATTAACCTGCCATTCACCTCTTAATAAATAGACCCCTAGGTTACAGAATTTAAGTTTGGTGGTTAGGAGCCCCTGTTGAAATACCTGATCCAAATGAATTTTTGCACTCTAAAGTGATAATTGTTTTTTAAAAAAACCCACTGTAGAATGTTTAGCCAAACA
This sequence comes from Bombina bombina, assembly GCF_027579735.1. NCBI lineage: Eukaryota > Metazoa > Chordata > Amphibia > Anura > Bombinatoridae > Bombina > Bombina bombina. Next base: position 101,015,390 of record NC_069500.1, read on the forward strand.
TAATTTATTATTGTATTACTAAGTAATCATAAAACTCCCAAGAATCTTGCTGAAAGGTATGCTACCCAAATGCTAAATCACTTGATGTAGTGTATCTGTAAGAAGTTGTCTAGAAAATATCACATGAGCATCTCTATGTAAAAAATGATGATATTTTACCTCAAAATCTCCTCAGTAGCCACATTCCATTGTAGATGGACTTTAAGCAGCAAATCAATGATGCTTTATTTCCCTCCTCAGTATGAGAACATTAACTAAGACATCTCAAGTGTGTACTCGGTACTGATGAGGCTGTATTTTTTACCATGCAGATGACAGAGTATCTGAAGAATAACTTCTCACAGAGCACTTAGTCTGGTGAGCTGAGGTAGAATACAGTGTCTTCCTTTTTAAAAAAAAATAAAGATGTTCATGTGATATTTTTAGGCAGTTTTTTTCAGATATCCTGCATCACATTCAAGTACGTTTGCATAGGGGTAATATGTCCCTTTCAACAAATTTAAAACAAACAAACAAAAATGTCGGAATTCCCTATATGAAGAACTGACATCTGACACTAAAACGGTTAAACACAATGCTACTGCACAATAAATGAAAACATATAGGAAGTTTAAGAGACTTCCTTTCCTGGTATTTAATATAATAATTCATGTAGTTCATTCATTCATCAGAAATTAGTCAGATATTGGAAAGCCAGTGTTACACAGTTTACCATATGGGTTCATATAACATGTGTTTTAAATATGAGCCTGCTAATAGATCTGGTATGTCTGTACACAGAGCGTTTAAATTGTCTTTCTTGCATTTGATGTTTTAAACATTACAAAATAATTTATTTTGTTTTGATTTCTTTTTTTTTTTAAAAGAAATAAAGCAACTGGCTATAAGTAAAAACACCTAAAAGGACATAGTACTGTAAAATACTCTCCTTCTTCAATGTGTTCCCAGTGATTCATTTTACCTCATGATTGTTTACAAATATCTTTACTTTGTCCTTTGAAATAGCTGTTTTTTTTTTTTTAAATTATATTTTTATTGAGGTTATGTGAAGGATACAACATAGGTAAGATATTATAAAACACAGATAACAAAAATAGCGTAACTCTTCCAAATAGCACATTACAATAGCAAAGTATCACTGTGGCTGTTTATGAGTCAGAATTCAAAACCTCTTTTTTTATATATTATTTCTATAACTGCTTCCTCCTTGACTTAACAGGTTGGACCTATGGAGACTAATGTGATCTATGCTGAGGAAATTAGCTTCTGGTGTGGTCACTTTTGGACCTTGGTATAGAAGGGTGGGGGGAGGAGATCAGCAAGCAATAGCTGCATTGTAAGAAGATATGGTGGGGGGGGGGGGATAGGGCTTTAGTAGTTGATAAGGCGTATTGGCTCTGGAAGTTTGCTAATTCTATATCATATATATAATGAAGTGCATTCTTAGAGGGATGTCTTACTGAAAAACACGGTAATATAGAGGTTTCAACAAGGGCACATTACAACTTGATTGACAGATGCAATAGATATAAGAGATACAAGGGGCTGAATAACCAATAACATTTCAGTAACATTCAAATAGTAGCAAACTGTAGAATTCAAACACTTTAACTTAAATAATAGTTATTATCCTATAGGACCGTTAGAAGCAGCTAGAGATGGACTACATAGAGTATATGCTTAGTAAGACTTATATCAGATATGTGGTTATGCAAGGGGATTCCATGCAAACTTAATGCAAATCTTTATATTGTGAGTTGGTCTCTAGACTACTTGCACTGATTAAAATCTATCCCATGGCAGAGTAAGCTTACTAGTAGCGCATTAGGATACAAATGAGAGCTTGTGAAAACAGGAGCAAGAGTCATTAAGGTTGCATAAGTGCTGAGGAGTATATATATTGCGGGGAGGTTGCCCCCCCATATAGTATGCTTTCAACTATTTGAGAAGTGATAATTCGTCACACATCCCTGATAATATAACTTAGTATAGGAAATCTAATGCATGTCATAAAATATAACTGTCACATAAATTACATGAGGTGGTGTAGTAGGTCTCATAATCCGGACAGTATGAGACCATTTCAATATATTGAACCTTATAAAACCTAAGCTTAATGTTCTAGGGGTATCCTACTCTTTTAGATATGGACTGTCCCGGGTGGCTCCAAAGAAGTTCTCTAACTGCCAAAACTATCCAAACTCTAATTTAGACAAATTTACACCAGAGGTGGATTGGGACAAGATTAGATCGGGAAGGCTGCAGATATCTTATATGTGTGAACTTGGGTAGGGCTTCAGAATACATTGAAAATAAGAAAAATAAAAATAAAAAGAATTTCTCATCTAGCTTACAACTAGATTCCCCTGGCCAGATCGTTGTCCATACAGCCGTATTGGTATAAATATTATATGACTGCGTAGCACACGGCTATACAGATTAGGAAATAAGAGGGCAACATAAAAAATCTACACATCATGTGAATAGGAAGTTGCTATGGTTAACAGTGTCTATGGGTGCATCTAAAATCAGGCATACCAAAGTGTATAGGAGTGATAATGGAGAACTTATCATTTTCTAAGCATTAAACATAACATAGTATTCAAAGTTCTATTACCCTGTGCCAGATGCATATCGTATATAAGTTACATACATTAGCCTATATATATTTCTTTGTGTTTTTAGCTGCTATCAATGGCTAGGTATAAGAGTTTTGTCACATGCTTGGGTGGCCAGGCCAAATCTTAATAGAGCACAATAAAATTCAGCGACATATGGAAAATGAGAAGTAATTGAATAGTCTACAGTTCCATTGCATTCTAAAAATTAAAACAGAATATATTCTTAACATAGTGTGTCATCCACGTGGAGATAATCCAGTGCCTAATAATGGACATTTAATATTTGTTTCACAGTCAGCCGACTCCTCTCTTCCGTTGTGGAGCAGAATGAGAGGTATAGCAAATGAGGAGGCCTAGTTGATAAAGTTGAACCAGCATACATGAGTAGGTTTCTTGGGTGTAAAGTATGGGGGATTGCATGTCACTATTGGGCCCATAGGCTGTGGGGATGAGAGTCTCTATTTTAACTGAGAAGCGCTGAAAAATACTTCTGCCCCCCAGTTACGTTAACAGCCTGTACCGCAATCTTCTCTTCTCTCAAATACTGCAGATCCCGTGTGCTATAGCTGGCTCTTCCAACACGGGTCTCAGCTGTGGGAGGCTTGTCGAGTAAGTCTGCTGTCATATTGGCAATTTCAGGACCGGGTGGAGCAGATGTGCGCATTGGATTTCTATAGCCGGCAATGGTTTCCTGCTGTCTCGATGACTTCTCCATGTCTAGCGTGGGACCTGTCTTGGGAGATGTGTAGTCTTCACATAGTTCGGCCGTGGCACATGACAAAACCTCTTTCTTGTAATCCGCCATTGCAATTGCGGCACTAGGTCCCTGAGTTCTCGCAGCTCTCAGTATATCAGTGAGATCTCCAAAATCGCGGGACATTTTACGGTCTCAGTCCATAAGTTATTCTCTCATCTGTGCAATGAAATCCCTCTCCATAGTAAGATAGTAGGAGTAGGATCTTCTTGAAAGATACTGCTCTGTTTGATAGTTTCCAGAGAATAATACCACTCTCCCGGCTTAGCCCTCAAACCGGGAGAGGGTAGATGGAATTGTGAGGTAGGCCGCAGCAATACTTCGTAGCGAGCTGATAGATGTCCTCCGGTGGGTAAAGGTACTATGTAAATAGCTCTATCAAGGTTAGATGTGGCTCATAGCAAGGTAGTAAGAGTTATAATAGTAAAAAGCTGTAAATATAGTAGATAAATAACTCTTTTTTTTTAAGGTAGTAAGGAGAGCCAGATAGATATGCATCTGGTCCTGTCTGCAGTTTAGTCACGCCCCTGCAATAGCTGTTTTTGACTGTTCAGACTGATACCTATACTTACATTTTAAATACTGCAGTATAAAAAAGCTTTGTAAAAAAGAGGCGGCAACAGAAATCAACATCACAGTGGGGTTGGAGAGAATGAGAGAGAACTGAAGCCATGTAAATAAATGTTCCTGCAGCTGCTTAGTTCATTGTCCCTTTTACAGTTTTTAAGGCACAAAATATGTTTGATGTATACATGCTACTCTTTTGTTTTGCACAATAGAAACTGTTTTAGTAATATCAACCTTTAAGTATATTTGTCTTGCATCATTACCGGTTCACTACTCCATTTTCACTCCATTTTATCCAGAAAATATGATCTTGAAACACGATGCTTTAACATCTTGACTGCCAAGACGGCTGATATACAATACGTTAAAGCCTTTCTGGTATCCAGTAGGTTAAATGAATAATATTTGTTCTGTGTCCCTTTATTTCATAAATATGTGTTTTTTCAGAGGTATTGCTATTAAAAATACATGTGGTGCTCTTTATCCAGAGGATCTGATATAAATTATGAACACCTGGGGTAAAGATAAAAAAAATATGAAGATGCAAGTTTAACGAAAGGTTTATAGTCCCTACTTACGTATACCTTGGCTACCAGCCAGAACATCATCTGCTACTGGGCATGTTATAAAATCACCAGACAACAATGCCATGTATCATTTATAAGAAAACATTTTGTACCTTTCATGTAATGGATATATTCCAATCATAAGGGGGAACTTCTCTTTTATGGTTGTTTTTTGTTTTTCTTTTTCAACAGAGATTAAAAATGTATGCAGTACCACAAATATGGTTTGTATTAAACACGTAGAGGAAATTGAAATTATACCTGGCTAGGAAGTATTCCATGAGGCTCTTTAAAGTGTTATACAAAGTGCAAAAAGAAAATGCTCTAATGTATTACAGCATTTATTATTGCACTGTTTATTGAATAGAATCATGTGTTTGACCCCTACAAAGACATTAAACACATAGTTAAAGTTAGTTCCAAAGCCGTAATGCACTACTGTGAGCTAGCTGAGCACATCTGGTGAGCCAATGACAAGAAAAAAATATGTGTAGCCACCTATCACCAGCTAGCTTTCTGTAGTGTAGAATATGTGCATAATCTTTTCAGCAAAGTAGACCAAATTAACACAACGAGTTTGATAATACAATTGAATATAAAAGCGTCTTAAAGTTATATACTCTGAATCATGCAAGATACATTTTTACTTTTCCTATACCTTTAAAGAAAAGTTTGCCAATATTAACTCTTTAAGAACTGGGCTACTTTGTACCTCAAAAATTATTGTTTTAATTTGATCATTAAAGAAGAGGTGCGACTTTGAAACAGGTTGTGGCTGGATAGTATTGTACATTTCAGCAACACTGGTGCTACAATGGTTTTAATCATTGCAAGCATTATTTTGTATTGTTTACTATTACTTTATTATGATTTAGGGGTCGATTTATCAAAGGCTTTGCAAGCCTTTCGACCCCAAACGACTACAGGTTATCACAAGAGAACCTGCACGCCGTATTTAACAAGCAGCGGTCATCAGACCGCTGCTTTCCTATCCTTTTGCCACCTCTAAAGTGGCAAATTTTAATCTCCCTGGTATATTCCGACTGGGGAGATTAACAGCTCCTGTCTGTGCATGAATGGCTGCGCGCGGGCAGGGGGCGGGATTGCACGCAAGCGCAAAATAGTGCTTGTGTGCAATGCCAAATTCTGCCATTGAAATTCAGCCCGCCATAGGCAAACTGTGGTGGACAGGGGCGCATATGTGAGCCCCTGTGCGCCTCAGCTTGAATCGCCCCCTTAATGTATGTGAGTGGATATTTATATAAAGGTATTTGCAAATCAGTAATAGTAACTTGTGCTGTTTTTTATAACTGACTTAACCTTGTTCCTTTTATTCAATAAAAAAGAGACAGTTAACTAAAAAAATTTAAATTGTTCATAACCATCTATTACCTGCTTGAGTGTATTAAATTGTTTACAAGTAGCTTCTTTACACTTATTATGGCATTTGAAATAGCTGATTTAGCCTGTGGTATCCCCACTTACACTGAAAGTTCTTACGATGAGGTTATTGACAAGCCTATGTAAATAGAGCACGCAGAGGAAATTATACTCTCAGTGGCTTGCAGGATAGTTAAAGGGACACTGAACCCGCATTTTTTCTTTCATGATTCAGATAGAGCATTCAATTTTAAGCAACTTTCTAGTTTACTTCTATTATCACATTTTCTTCGTTCTCTTGCTATCTTCATTTGAAAAAGAAGGCATCTAAGCTTTTTTTTTTTTGGTTCAGATCTCTGGATAGCACTTTTTTATTGGTGGATGAATTTGTCCACCAATCAGCAAGGACAACCCAGGTTGTTCACCAAAAATGGGCTGGCATCTAAACTTACATTCCTGCATTTCAAATAAAGATACCAAGAGAATGAAGAAAATTTGATAATAGGAATAAATGAGAAAGTTGCTTAAAATTTCATGCTCTATCTGAATCATGAAAGAAAAAATGTGGGTTCAGTGTCCCTTTCAGTAATATAATATAATTTTTTCATCGGTCTCTCAAAGTATTTAGCTTTGTTTGTCCAGAAAAATATAACATAAGGAGGCATGCAAATTTATCCAAAGGTTTATAGTCCCTACTTACGTATACCTTGGCTACATTATGATATCTGATATTACCTTTAGGTTCAACCAATTGCAATAGGTTACACAAATAAACTTGAAAATGCAATTTTCATACATTTTGTACTTTGAAGCTGGTATAACAAGTCATTGAAAATACATTAAGGGAAAAACTATTGTACGGTGTACTGTCCCTTTAATCTAATGTATTTCTGGTTTTAGAATACCATCTATTAGTGTTTATTTGTCATGTGGGGGAGGAGCACAACATATTAGCAAAAAATAATTTGGTCCTGCGCAACAATATATATATACATGTCCAGATGGCACTTGATCAATTGATGATGCAGGGATATGATTGGGAGCTATACTGATTCAAATTTGTCCACCGCTATTTCTTTCTTTCTTTCTTTATTTTAGTTCTGCATGTGACAATTAAGATTATGTTTTATTAATTGTAATGGTGCTTTGTGTTTATACTGTAAATAAGGGGTTAAAGGCACATGAAACCCAGCATTTTTCTTTCATGATTCAGATAGAGAATACAATTTCAAAAAAAGGTTTCCAGTTTACCATTATCAAATTGTCTTTGTTCTCATGTTATTTTTTGTTAAAGAGATATCTAGGTAGGTAGCCTGCCTATGTCTGGAGCACTACATGACAGGAAAGAGTGCTGCCAAATAGAGCTGCAGACACATGCACACTCCTGAGCTTACGTATCTGCTTTTCAACAAAGGATATCAAGAAAGAACATTTTATAATAGAAGTAAATTGGAAAGTTGTTTAAAATTGTATGTTCTATCTGAATCAAGAAAGAAATTTTTTTTTAGTTTTATGCCCCTGTAACTAATTATTTAAACATAATTCTTATTCTAGAATATACTTTTTATGTAATTTTCTATACACAATTATACGGCTAGATTACGAGTCGTGCGTTAAGGTAAAAAAAGCAGCAATAACAGGTCCTAACGCTGCTTTTCTACGCCAGCTGCTATTAAGAGTCTTGCAGGTTTAGGGGCACTGGACATTTTCTTGGCCTTACCGCAAAACGACTTACGTAAACTTCATAAAGTCTTCTTTCTATGGGACTTCCATAGCGCCGGTATTACGAGTCTGTTCTGGGAGGCCAAAAAGTGAGCGGTACACCCTCTACCTCCAAGATGCCGTAGCATTAAACTCTTAACTAAAGTGCTAAAAAGTACACTAACACCCATAAACTACCTATTAACCCCTAAACCGAGGCCCTCCAGCATCGCAAATACTAAAATACAATTTTTAACCCCTAATCTGCCGCTCCAGACTTCGCTGCCACTATACTAAACATATTAACCCCTAAACCGCTGCACTCCCGCCTCGCAAACACTAGTTAAATAATATTAACCCCTAATCTGCTATCCCTAACATCGCCGCCACCCACCTACATTTATTAACCCCTAATCTGATATCCCTAACATCGCCGCCACCTACCTATATTTATTAACCCCTAATCTGCCGTCCCCAACGTCGCCGCCACTATATTAAATGTATTAACCCCTAAATCTAAGTCTAACCCTACCCTTAACACCCCTTAAATTAAATATAATTTAAATAAATCTAAATAAAATTACTATATTTACCTAAATAATTCCTATTTAAAATTAAATACTTACCTATAAAATAAACCCTAAGCTAGCTACAATATAACTAATAGGTACATTGTAACTAGCTTAGCGTTTATTTTTATTTTACAGGCAAGTTTGTATTTATTTTAACTAGGTAGAATAGTTACTAAATAGTTATTAACTATTTAATAACTACCTAGCTAAAATAAATACAAAAATACCTGTAAAATAAAACCTAACCTAAGTTACAATAACACCTAACACTACAATTAAATAAATGAACTAAATTAAAAACAATTAAATAAATTAAATTAAATTAGCTAAATTACAAAAAAACAAAACACTAAATTACAGAAAATAAAAATACAAATTACAGATCTTTAAACTAATTACACCTAATCTAATAGCCCTATCAAAATAAAAAAAGCCCCCCCAAAATAAAAAAAAACCCTAGCCTAAACTAAACTATCAATAGCCCTTAAAAGGGCCTTCTGCGGGGCATTGCCCCAAATTAATCAACTCTTTTACCTGTAAAAAAAAAAAAATACAAACAACCCCCCCAACAGTAAAACCAACCACCCACACAACCAACCCCCCAAATAAAATACTAACTAAAAAACTTAAGCTCCCCATTGCCCCGAAAAGGGCATTTGGATGGGCATTGCCCTTAAAATTTAGCTCTATTGCAGCCCAAATCCCTAACCTAAAAAATAAACCCACCCAATACACACTAACCCCCTGAAGATCGACTTATAGTTCTGAAGACTGGACATCCATCCTCAAGGAAGCGGCAGAAGTCTTCATCCAACCGGGCCGAAGTCCTCAACAAATCCAGGAGAAGTCTTCATCCAAGCCGGGCGAAGTGGTCCTCATCCAGACGGCATCTTCCATCTTCATCCATCTGACGCGGAGCGGGTCCATCTTCAAGACATCTGACACGGATATCCTCTTCATCTGGAGTCTTCTTACTGAATGATGGTTCCTTTAAATGACGTCATCCAAGATAGCATCCCTTAGATTCTGATTGGCTGATAGAATTCTATCAGCCAATCAGAATTAAGGTAGAAAAAATCCTATTGGCTGATGCAATCAGCTAATAGGATTGAAGTTCAATCCTACTGGCTGATCCAATCAGCCAATAGGATTGAGCTTGCATTCTGTTGGCAGATTAGGGGTTAATAATATATAAATAGTGTTTGTGAGGTGGGAGTATGGCAGTTTAGGGGTTAATATGTTTATTATAGTGGCGGTGATGTTGGGTGCGGCAGATTAGGGGTTAATAAATGTAGGTAGGTTGCAGCGACATTGTGGGAGGGAGATTAGGGGTTAATAAATATAATGTAGGTGTCGGCGATGTCTGGGGCAGCAAATTAGGGGTTAATAAGTGTAAGATTAGGGGTGTTTAGACTCAGGGTTCATGTTAGGGTGTTAGGTGTAAACATAAATTTAGTTTCCCCATAGGAATCAATGGGGCTGCGTTACTGAGTTTTACGCTGCTTTTTTGCAGGTGTTAGACTTTTTCTCAGCCGGCTCCGTTGATTCCTATGGGGAAATCATGCATGAGCACGTATGACCAGCTCACCGCTGACTTAAGCAGCGCTGGTATTGGAGTTCAGTAAGGAGCTCAATTTTGCTCAACGCTCACTTCTTGCCTTTTAACGCCGGGTTTGTAAAAACCGGTAATACCAGCCCTGCAGGTAAGTGAGCGGGGAAAAATAAGCTGCAGGTTAGCACCCCACAGCTCAAAACGCAAAACTCGTAATCTGGTCGATTGTTTGTTAAATCCTCACAAATGTACTACCCATTGGCTGTGCAATATTTGTCTATTTATAACTATTGATCAGTATAGTAAAAAGGAGATGGACATAGTCATAAACACGTTCTCCTAGATTACGAGTTTTGCGTTAGAGGCTTTGCGGAGCCATTTATGCTCACCGCTCACTTTCAGACAGCGCTGGTATTACGGGTTTTTACAAACCCCGGCGTTAGCTGTAAAAAGTGAGCGGAGAGCAAAATTTAGCTCCACATCTCACCTCAATACCAGCGCTGCTTACGTTAGCGGTGAGCTGGCTAAGTGTCCTCCTCACGATTTCCCTATAGGAATCAATGGGGGAGAGCCGGCTGTAAAAAAAACTAACACCTGCAAAAAAGCAGCGTAAAGCTCCCAACGCAGCCCCATTGATTCCTATGGGGAAATACATTTATGTCTACACCTAACACCCTAACATGAACCCCGAGTCTAAACACCCCTAATCTTACACTTATTAGCCCCTAATCTGCCGCCCCCGACATTGCAGACACCTGCTTTATGTTATTAACCCCTAATCTGCTGCTCCGGACACCGCCGCCACCTACATTATACTTCTAAACCCCTAATCTGCTGCACCCAACATCGCCGACACCTACATTTTATTTATTAACCCCTAATCTGCCATCCCTAACATCGCCGACACCTACCTACATTTATTAACCCTTAATCTGCCGCCACTATAATAAAGTTATTAACCCCTAAACCTAAGTCTAACCCTAACCTTAACACCCCTAACTTAAATATAATTAAAATAAATCTAAATAAAATTACTACAATTAACTAAATTATTCCTATTTAAAACTAAATACTTACCTATAAAATAAACCCTAAGCTAGCTAAAATATAACTAATAGTTACACTGTAGCTAGCTTAGGGTTTATTTTTATTTTACAGGCAACTTTGTATTTATTTTAACTAGGTACAATAGTTATTAAATACTGTAGTTACTAACTATTTAATAACTACCTAGCTAAAATAAAGACAAATTTACCTGTAAAATAAAACCTAACCTATATTACAATTACACCTAACACAACTCTACAATTAGATTAATTACCTACATTAAATACAATTAATTACAATTTAAAAACATTATCTAAAGTATGAAAACCCCCCACTAAATTACAGAAAATAATAAACAAGTTACAAGATTTTTAAACTAATTACACCTAATCTAATCCCCCTAACAAAATAAAAAAAGCCTAACCTAATATTTAAATAGTGTTTGCGATGCTGGAGTGTGGCGGTTTAGGGGTAAATATATTTATTATAGTGGCAGCGATGTCCAGTTCGGCAGATTAAGGGTTAAAATATTTATTTTAGTGTTTGCGATGTGGGAGGGCCTCGGCTTAGGGGTTAATAGGTAGTTATGGGTGTTAGTGTACTTTTTAGCACTTTAGTTAAGAGTTTTATGCTAACGGTGTTGTAGTGTAAAACTCTTAACTACTGACTTTTAAATGCGGTACCAGTCTTGACTGGAGAGGGTCTACCCCTCACTTTTGGTCAGACTCGTAATACTGGTGCTATGCAAGTCCCATTGAAAATATAGGATACGCAATTGACGTAAGTGGATTTGCGGTATTTCCGAGTCTGTCCAAAAAAGTGAGCGGTGAGCCTGTCATTTGAAGAATCGTAATACCAGCGGGCGTTAAAAAGCAGCGTTAGGACCTCTTAACGTGCTTTTAAACCCTAACGCACAACCCGTAATTTAGGCCGTTGTTTCTTTAAATATGTCAACTGGTAAAATGTTGTCACTGAAGTTAAAGTAACCAAAGAAACATTTAAAGGGACATTTAAATAGTTTTTTTAGCATCTTACTGTCTAACAATAGACACATGAGAACTGGAGTATCAGGTAGTGAAAAATGTGCCCATGTGATGAGTTTATTTTAGTTTTAATTCAGTTTAAACAGTTACCTTCATTTTTATCACATAGCAAAATATTGTTTAAAGGGACATGAAACCCCAAATTTTTATTTCATGATTCAGATAGAGAATACAATTTCAAACAACTTTCCAATTTACTTCTATTATTTAATTTGCTTGTTTCTCTTGTTCTCTTTGCTGAAATGTTTATCTAGGCAAGTTCATGTGCAGCAGAGAACCTAGGTCCTAGCTGTTGATTGGTGGCTGCATATATATACTGATGTCATTGGCTCACCCATGTGTTCTGTTAGAAATCAGTAGTACATTGCTGCTCCTTCAATAAATGATACCAAGAGAATAAAACAGATTAGATAATAGAAGTAAATTAGAAAGTTGTTTAAAATTTTATTCTCTATCTGAATCATGAAAGAAAAAATTTAGGTTTCATGTCCCTTTAAATAGTGCCCTTTTATATGCACAGCAGATTTTTTTTATTTTAAGGATCCCTTTTTATCCACAGGAAAAAAAAAACTTTTAAAACTTTAATATATTCCCCAATAGATTTCAATGGAGCACGAAAAGTGGAAAAGAACCTAAAACCCTTACTCACGCGCAAACCCAATCCTGTTAAACCAAGTGCGCTAACCCGACATGAAATGTTAATATTTCACATTCCAATGTTCTTCACATAGCAGAATGTGTTCTATTTATTCTTAAAGAAATATTTATCTATATATATGATGTTTTTGGTCAAATATATTTGTATGCCTATATATATATATATATATATATATATATATATATATATATATATATATATGTATATATATACAGTATATATAATTTATTTATGTGTATATATGTCTATGAATACATATATAAATATGTAAATACATAAATACATATGTGCACATATATATATATATATATCTACTCTCTCTATATATATAATTTATTTATGTGTATACATGTCTATCAATACATATATACATATGTAAATACATAAATACATATGTGCACACACACACATATATATATATATATATATATATCTACTGTATATATATGCATATACATATTTAGACATGTGTACTATGTATCTCTTTGTTAAAGTACTTTTTTTCTAACACCTGAGATGTCATATCTTTGAGCCGTTATAACTTTTGAATGCAACTTTTTTTTTAAAAAAAAATATTTTTTACTAGACAGTGTAATTATGAGTGTAATTGTGCTGTTAAATATAATTTTGATGTGTTTTATCCAACTTTTTTGATTCGTATAAAATTTAACCAGAGCTCTGAAGTTGCACGTTAAATTCAAACTTGTAATACGTGCGCTACTTCTGACGCGTGCAGAGATCGGCGATAAACCACTTATCACCCATGTGCAGTAGTTTGCGTACTACTCATAATCTAGCCCTTAATGGGAGATTTTATAGATATATTAGAAATTATAATGTCCCAGAAATACTGAATACATGATTTGGGTGGGGATAACAGATTCAAACTAATCCACTTCTGTAGGACTAGTTTGGATTTTTTATGGAAATTCAAAAATACTTCAGTGATGTCAACTTAAGTCTATAGCAATAAATATTCAAATGTTAGTCACAATTCAAATTTTCATCACAATTCAAATTTTCAGATTGATTCTATAGAAATATTTAAATTATTACAAATGAGATAGAGCAAACTGTATTTGTTGGACTCAATTCTCCAGGCTATTTGTCATTTTATATTACATGAAAAAACCCTGACATTTACAGATTTCTGATATTTCCTAAAATAATTTAAATTTGACTAGAAATCCCAGAGACTGCTCAAAGATGGACACTGCATTTTTAATATTTGACAAATACACCTGTCATTTCTTAACCATCTCCACTTTTCTTTACCCATAGAAAATCCATTAAAGTAGTAATTTATGCTTTTTTTCTCTGCAAGAAAATTGCTGTGTTTACCGGGTCATTGCGCTTTTGTTTACAATAGGAAGTTCTTGACAAGGCTACGTATAATTCCTAGAAATCTTAAGTACACAGGAGAAAATGCTATCTTAATTTGATGCCCTGATCATTTCAGAATCTCTCTTTCTTAATTGGTGTACTTCAATGTAACAAGTACTAATTTGCCAGTAAAATGCAATTGCAATGGTGAACATAAATGTTACCATTTCACCAGAAATCAACTTATATTGTTTATTATATGCTTGAATGTTTTGAAGGGTTTAAAACTAGGCCATTGTTTTGCCTGGCAAGACATTGAGGAAAATGTGGCATTCCATGCTGGACTGATATTTTCTCTGATATTGAGGGATATGTTTAGGTAGGTAATTCAGTTCCGTGAGAGTAAATTTAAAGCTCTATAAAATATATATTTTTTTTGTGTTTGATATTTGTCTTCAGTTTTTGGAGAGCTAGAAACAATCACCTAGATTACGAGTTCTGCGTTAGCCTTAAAAAGCAGCGTTAAGGGGTCCTAACGCTGCTTTTTAACGCCCGCTGGTATTACGAGGTGTACCGCTCACTTTTTTTCCGCGATTTGAGGCTACCGCAAATCCCCTTACGTCAATTGCGTATCCTATCTTTTTAATGGGATTTGCCTAACGGATTTATGAGTCTTGGAGAAAGTGAGCGGTACAGCCTCTACCTCCAAGACTCCTACCGCATAAAAAAGTCATTAGTTAAGAGTTTTATGGGCTAACGTTGGAACATAAAGCTCTTAACTACAGTGCTACAAAGTACACTAACACCCATAAACTACCTATGAACCCATAAACCGAGGCCCCCCCACATTGCAAACCCAATAATAAAATTATTTACCCCTAATCTGCCGACCGGACACCGCCGTCACCTATATTATAGCTATGAACCCCTAATCTGCTGTCCCTAAAAGCGCCGACAACTACATTATATTTATTAACCCCTATTCTGCCCCCCCACCAACGTCGCCGCCACCTACCTACACTTATTAACCCCTAATCTGCCGACCGGACATCGCCACCACTATAATAAATTTATTAACCCCTAAACCGCCGCACTCCCGCCTCGCAAACACTCTAATAAATTTTATTAACCCCTAATCTGCCCTCCCTAACATCGCTGCCACCTACCTACAATTATTAACCTCTAATCTCCCGCCCCCAACGTCGCCGCTACTATAATAAAGTTATTAACCCCTAAACCTAAGTCTAACCCTAACACCCCCCTAACTTAAATATAATTTAAATAAAACGAACTAAAATAACTGTAATTAAATAAATTAATCCTATTTAAAACTAAATACTTACCTATAAAATAAACCCTAATATAGCTACAATATAACTAATAGTTACATTGTAGCTATTTTAGGATTTATATTTATTTTACAGGCAACTTTGTATTTATTTTAACTAGGTACAATAGCTATTAAATAGTTATTAACTATTTAATAGCTACCTAGTTAAAATAATTACAAAATTACCTGTAAAATAAATCCTAACCTAAGTTACAAATACACCTAACACTACACTATCAATAAATTAATTAAATAAACTACAATTATCTAAACTAAAATACAATTAAATAAACTATAATACAAAAAAAAACAACACTAAATTACAAAAAATAAAAAAATATTACAAGAATTTTAATCTAATTACACCTAATCTAAGCCCCCTAATAAAATAAAAAAGCCCCCCAAAATAATAAAATTCCCTACCCTAAACTAAATTACAAAGTAATCAGCTCTTTTACCAGCCCTTAAAAGGGCTTTTTGCGGGGCATTGCCCCAAAGTAATCAGCTCTTTTACCTGTAAAAAAAAATACAATCCCTCCATTGCCCCCAACATTACAACCCACCACCCACACACCCCTACTATTTTACGACGAATGAAGGTTCCTTTAAATGACGTCATCCAAGATGGTGTCCCTCGAATTCCGATTGGCTGATAGGATTCTATCAGCCAATCGGAATTAATGTAGGAAAAATCTGATTGGTTGATTCAATCAGCCAATTGGATTGAAGTTGACCTTGCATTCTATTGGCTCATTCAAATCAACCAATCGGATTTTTCCTACCTTAAAGTGTCAGTAAACCTTAAAAATAATGATATATAATTCTGCACATAGTGTTATGGCGCAGTCGGGCCGTTCTGTGACTATACAGCTGGCCCGATGCACTGTGTGAAAAAAACAGACCCGCTCAGAAGAGCACAGAATTCGAGGGACGCCATCTTGGATGACGTCATTTAAAGGAACCTTCATTTGTCGTTAGTCCGTCGGAAGAAGAGGATGGCTCCGCGTCGGCTGGATAGAAGATGGCTCCGCTCCGATCCAGAAGGATGAAGATAGAAGATGCCGCCTGGATGAAGATGTCTGCCGGTCCAGATGTCCTCTTCTGCCTGGATAGGATGAAGACTTCTGCCGGTCTGGATGTCCTCTTCTGTTTCATTGGTGGCCGGCAGGCTGGCTGAAGACAGCTCAAGGTAGGGTGATCTTCAATGGGGTAGTGTTAGGTTTTTTAAGGGGGGATCGGGTGGGTTTTAGAGTAGGGGTGTGTGGGTGGTGGTTTGTAATGTTGGGGGGATTGTATTTTTTTTTACAGGTAAAAGAGCTGATTACTTTGGGGCAATGATCCGCAAAAAGCCCTTTTAAGGGCTGGTAAAAGAGCTGATTACTTTGTAATTTAGTTTAGGGTAGGGAATTTTATTATTTTGGGTTTTTTTTTATTTTATTAGGGGGCTTAGATTAGGTGTAATTAGATTAAAATTCTTGTAATATTTTTTTATTTTTTGTAATTTAGTGTTTGTTTTTTGTTTGTATTATAGTTTAGTTTATTTAATTGTATTTTAGTTTAGATAATTGTAATTTATTTAATTAATTTATTGATAGTGTAGTGTTAGGTGTATTTGTAACTTAGGTTAGGATTTATTTTACAGGTAATTGTGTAATTATTTTAACTAGGTAGCTATTAAATAGTTAATAACTATTTAATAGCTATTGTACCTAGTTAAAATAAATACAAAGTTGCCTGTAAAATAAATATAAATCCTAAAATAGCTACAATGTAACTATTAGTTATATTGTAGCTATATTAGGTTTTATTTTATAGGTAGGTAAGTATTTAGTTTTAAATAGGATTAATTTATTTAATTATAGTAATTTTAGTTCGTTTTATTTAAATTATATTTAAGTTAGGGGGGTGTTAGGGTTAGACTTAGGTTTAGGGGTTAATAACTTTATTATAGTAGCGGCGACGTTGGGGGCGGGAGATTAGAGGTTAATAATTGTAGGTAGGTGGCGGCGATGTTAGGGAGGGCAGATTTGGGGTTAATAAAATTTATTATAGTGTTTGTGAGGCGGGAGTGCGGCGGTTTAGAGGTTAATACATTTATTATAGTGGCGACGAAGTCCGGTTGGCAGATTAGGGGTTAATAAGTGTAGGTAGATGGCGGCGAGGTTGGGGGGGACAGATTAGCAGTTAATAAATATAATATAGGTGTCAGCGATGTTAGAGACAGCAGATTAGGGGTTCATAGCTATAATGTAGGTTGCAGCGGTGTCTGGAGCGGCAGATTAGGGGTTGATAGTATAATGCAGGTGTCAGCGATAGCGGGGGCGGCAGATTTGGGGTAATAAGTGTAAGATCAGGGGTGTTTAGACTTGGGGTTCATGTTAGGGTGTTAGGTGTAGACTTAGAAAGTGTTTCCCCATAGGAAACAATGGGGTTGCTTTAGGAGCTGAACGCTGCTTTTTTGCAGGTGTTTTTTTTCAGCCAGCTCAGCCCCATTGTTTCCTATGGGGAAATCGTGCACGAGCACGTTTTTCCAGCTTACCGCTACCGTAAGCAACGCTGGTATTGAGGGTTGAAGTGGAGCTAAATTTGGCTCAACGCTCACTTTT
The DNA here is from genome assembly GCF_027579735.1 of Bombina bombina. Lineage (NCBI taxonomy): Eukaryota > Metazoa > Chordata > Amphibia > Anura > Bombinatoridae > Bombina > Bombina bombina. The sequence goes on from NC_069500.1 coordinate 101,033,110, forward strand.
TTGAGGCTAACGCAGCCATTCAGAAAACTCGTAATACCAGCGTTGTCTTAAGGGAGCTCTGGAAAAAAATGCTCGTCAGCAACGCACAGCTTTACCAACAAAACTCCAAATCTAGCCGAATGGAAAGTAAATATTGTGAAGACTGATGTCTATTCCAGTCCATTAGATGTGTCCAATGGGGTCTTTTATTGTAAAATGCAGTAATCATTTGTTTTTCTGTTTAATTTGTACCTTGAAACAGTAAATAAATGTATGATAGTCATGCATTCACAGTATATATATATATATATATATATATATAGTGATGTCGCGAACCTAAAATTTTCGGTTCGTGAACGGTGGACTCGAACATCCGGTATTGTTCGCGAACCGCGCAAACCGCCATTGACTTCAATAGGCAGGCGAACTTTAAAACCTACAAGGACTCTTTCTGGCCACAATAGTGATGGAAAAGTTGTTTCAAGGGTTCTAACACCTGGACTGTGGCATGCTGGAGGGGGATCCATGGCAAAACTCCCATGGAAAATTACATAGTTTATGCAGAGTCTGCTTTTAACCCATAAAGGGCCTAAATCAACTAACATTCCCAAATTTGTTTGCAATAACGTGCTTTAAAACATCAGTTATGATGTCGTATCTATCAGGTAGTGTAAGGGTTACAGCCGCATCACAGTGACAGAGCAAACTCCAAGTGTTACGCTAGGTAAATGCAATTCAATGGCACTAGGAGACTGAATCATTTTTTAAATGACCCAACAAAGGGACACTTTATTTGCATTTCACATTTTTCACTTTACATACACATACAGACTGTAGTAAATACATTAATAAACAAAAAACGTCAAGAAAGGAAAAAAACAAAAAAAAAAAGAAGGAAATACCATTCCGTCAATAATATGGAACATATCCTGACATTATAACTTCTGTGGGGATATCTCTCCCCCAACTTACAAAAAAAACGATAATTCATCACATCAAAACATATACTTGATTATTACCCCTCTTGGCATTGTCCACCATTGACTATTTATCTCTCCTCTTCAAACCACTTCTATTCTTTGACAAAACCAAGACACATATATCCCCATCGGTACTCTATTCTTTATCAAACTCATCTTGGAGGGTAAGGGGGTGGAGAGAGAAACGAAGAGAGAGGAAAAAAAAAACAAAAACAAAAAAACTCAACCACACAAAATAAGCCCCTCTCGACCGACAGCTTCCCCGACTCCCCTGGGCCTCCATCATGCATCTTTCAATGTCTAATCTGGATCCGGCCATTCTATAGAAAGAGCCCCTTCCAACATTAGTGACTGGAGGTATATTGAATTCTTCAAAGGTAACAAAAACTGGGCTTGAATTTGCTGTGACCATGTTAGAATTACTTTTAACCATTTATTGAAATAATCTCTAAAATATTTTTCCACCGTCATCTTATTATCATGTAGCTCAACATTCATTTGTAGTTTTATAGCATTGACAAACTCCACTATCCCTGGTGCAGTATGGGATACCCACTGCTTAAGAATTAGATTTTGCGCGACTAGAATAGCCGTGTTTATCAGCGATTGATCCCCCTTCTGTCTGGGTATATATATTAAAAAAAAAACTGTAAATGGTTCAATCACCAGATTATTTTTAAGTATTCTATACAGCCAGTAATTGACCTTACACCAAAACTGTCTGACCTTGGGGCATTCCCACAGAAAGTGAAGAATGTCTGCCCCCTCTACTCTACACTTGGGACAATGACTTTTCTTATCCTTCTTTGCCCACTTGTTTATCCTATTCGGTGTTAGATGGTATTTATTCACTATTTTCAATTGTGACTCTCTCAAGCTGCAGTTAGCTGTGGCATCTTCAGACAGTTTTATAATTTTCCTTATTTCCTTCACAGTTATTTCTGAAAAATATTTTAAATATCCATCCCTTAATTTCCCAACATATTCTTGGCCCCCTTTTCTAAGTAACATCTGATGCCAGTACTTGATTGAACGTATACCAGCTTTATAAATCTTGATCCCGGCCTCAGCTTCTTTCCAGTCCCATACCCAATTTCTTACTTGACCTAGCTGGTTCAAAAAGCTTCTAACCTGCAAATATGCATAGAAATTCTTGGGGGAAATATGATATCTTTCAGCAATCTCCTTAAACATAACTATATAAGTTTTATCATCGTTTATACGTTGTGCAAAATTTACTAGACCTTTCTCGCGCCATTCTTTAAAAACCATATTGTAATAACCTGGAGAAAAATCTGGCATGCCAATTATTGGGAGATGGTGTGATACTTGGTAATCCATATTGAGAAATTAAACATTTTCTGCCATGCGCAAATTATATTTGCAAAAGTTATCATCTGATGTACATTACTAGGTAGTTTATTGAAAGGAAAATGAAGCACATCCTTTAAATCAAATGGGGCCAGTAGCTTAGATTCTATCTAATAAGTAATATATTCTGCTTCTGTAAGCCAGTCTACCGCAAATTTTATCATAGTCACCCAATTATAGAATTTTATATTAGGTAAAGAGAATCCCCCATATTCTTTAAGTTCCATAAGTCTGTCTATTGCGAGTCTTGGTTTTTTCTTTCTACCCCACAAGAATCCAGCACAAGCTTTATTATACCGATCAATATCTTGCTTGGGTATAAACATTGGTAAATTCTGTAAGAGAAATAATATTCGAGGAAAAATTATAGCTTTAATGATCATAACCTTCGCGGAGAGAGACAAGAAAAATGGTTCCCACTTTTTAAATTCACTGGCCAAATTTTTAATTACTTCCGTAAAATTAATATGATACCATTCATTCGGCCTAGTTCCTAATTTGATCCCAAGATAGTTAATGTGTGCCACTTCCTGAAAGGGGTGTTTATTATAACTTTTGGCAGTCTTGTGAATCCACAGTATTTCTGATTTACTAGAGTTTATTTTGTACCCTGAAAATCGACTATAGATTCTTATAATTTCCAGACATTTCGGGATATTTACATTTGAGTCCTTAATAAACAACAAGATATCATCCGCATATACTGTAATGAGATAATCAGATTCCTATTCCCTAGCTCAATTCCCTTTATTTCCTTCCTTAAATAGATAGCTAACGGTTCTAATGATATAATGAACAGTAAAGGTGAAAGGGGGCACCCCTGACGGGTGCCCCTTTGCAACGTGATGTATTGTGACACTTCGTTGTTAACTAGCACCTGTGACCTTGGCTTGTTATAAATTAATTTTATTATATTAAAGATGTTTCCCTCAAAACCAAATTTTGTAAGAGTTGTAAATAAGTGATCCCACGTAAAGGAATTGAATGCTTTTTCTGCATCAATAGTGACCAGGGCCATTTCCTCTTTACTGTTCTTCCCGAGTGTCTTTTTTTTATTATGGAAATGCTCTAATGTTAGTAATACCCTGCGCATGTTACGTACCAGGTTTCTGCCGGCCATAAAGCCAGTCTGATCTTCATTTATTAGGTCCCCCATTATATCTTTAAGTCTCTCCGCAAGGATGGTCATGAAAATTTTATAATCGACATTCAAAAGAGATATTGGTCTGTATGATCCCATATTTTCCGGGTCCTTCCCTTTTTTGTAAATCAGAGAAATAGTTGAGTCTAAAAAATAGGATGACCTTAGTTCATTCTGCGTGAAATACTGTTTATATAATTTGCCTAGTACCTCTGTAATATTCTCTTTCAGAATTTTATGAAATTCAGCTGGTAATCCGTCTGGCCCAGATGCCTTCCCTAATTTCATTTTGTCTATAGCAGCCACTATTTCTTCTATGGAGATTTCCCTATTCACCTGTTCTAAATCTTCCCTAGAGATTCCAGGGACTTTTATATTTCGCCAGAATTTATCTTTCTCTAGCTCGTCTACTGGTACATTCGTATATAATTTCTGGTAAAATTTAAAAAAGGCTTCCCTTACTTCAGACGCCCGTGAATACACAGACCTCTCATCCCTTATTAGCGATATCATATTCTTTTTTTTCCTGATTTTTATAAGTTTAGCAAGATGTTTAGCTGCGACTCCCTGGTAGCCCTGAAAATATGCTCTTGCTTTTAAATCCACCGCCCACTGATTTTTTAAAAATGTTTCCCTGCTCGCTTTAGCAAGGGAGTATTTTTCCCAGGTTATTACGTTAGGGTTCATTAAATATTTTCTGAACATATTTTTAAGCTGATTGGATAGGTGTATCTCCTGGCTTCTAGTTTTTTTTTTAAGTCTAACCATATACGCCTTAATTTCCCCTCTCATAATAGCCTTTCCAGCTTCCCAAAAAATCTTAGGTTTACATAGGTATTCCTTATTTAAATTGCAATAATTTTGCCACCTCTCTCTGAGCCAGTTATTAAACTGGATATTATTGTACATAAACTTGGGGAAACTAAAGGAGTTGTGTTGTTCCCACCTGAACCATTGCACTTAATTTTTAGACTGATTATTGCGTGGTCTGAAATTATAATATCTTCTATTTGTGACTCCATATCCATACTTAACAGAGTGTCTTCTATTAAAAACATATCTATCCTTGAAAAGGTTTTATATGCCCTTGATTCACATGAATAATTACGTAGATCCGGGTGCTGTATTCGCCATATGTCTTTCAATCTTAATATCTTGCTTAGTTCCCTCAGACATCTTGACTCCCTCTGCTGTCTAGCCGACTGCCTTTGCTGGAAACGATCTATTTCTGGATGCATCGTCATATTAAAGTCCCCCATTAAAATTAAATTCTGGCCTACATATGGGGCTAGCTTAACTTTCAATTTATCCCAGAAATCTATATCTAATTTATTAGGTCCGTATACATTGCAAAAAGACCAAATTTTTTTTCCTGTCTCGATCTGTAATATAATATAGCGACCAGCCGCGTCTAACTCTTGTTTAACCACCTTATATTCTACTCTCTTATGTATGAGTATAGCTACCCCACATTTTCTTTTCATGCATGGTGTAGCAAAAATCTCTTTAATCCAGTTTGCTTTTAACTTGGGAATTTCACTTGCTTTTAAATGTAATTCTTGTAAACATATTATGTCGGGACTCTGTTTTTTAAGTGTTTTAAGAATATGTTTTCTTTTAATTGGTGACGTGACCCCCCCCCACATTCCAAGATATCATCTTTAAATCTGTACTCAACATTTTATTTTAAAATTTTATTTTCTAACTCTGTCTTACCAGCCTCTTGTCTGAGGATGACCCAGTTAGTTGACATCAGCTAAATTTGGCTCAACGCTCAATTTTCTGAGGCTAACGCAGCCATTCAGAAAACTCGTAATACCAGCGTTGTCTTAAGGGAGCGCTGGAAAAAATGCTCGTCAGCAACGCACAGCTTTACCGACAAAACTCCAAATCTAGCCGAATGGAAAGTAAATATTGTGAAGACTGATGTCTATTCCAGTCCATTAGATGTGTCCAATGGGGTCTTTTATTGTAAAATGCAGTAATCATTTGTTTTTCTGTTTGATTTGTACCTTGAAACAGTAAATAAATGTATGATAGTCATGCATTCACAGTATATATATATATATACAGGGAGTGCAGAATTATTAGGCAAATGAGTATTTTGACCACATCATCCTCTTTATGCATGTTGTCTTACTCCAAGCTGTATAGGCTCGAAAGCCTACTACCAATTAAGCATATTAGGTGATGTGCATCTCTGTAATGAGAAGGGGTGTGGTCTAATGACATCAACACCCTATATCAGGTGTGCATAATTATTAGGCAACTTTCTTTCCTTTGGCAAAATGGGTCAAAAGAAGGACTTGACAGGCTCAGAAAAGTCAAAAATAGTGAGATATCTTGCTGAGGGATGCAGCACTCTTAAAATTGCAAAGCTTCTGAAGCGTGATCATCGAACAATCAAGCGCTTCATTCAAAATAGTCAACAGGGTCGCAAGAAGCGTGTGGAAAAACCAAGGCGCAAAATAACTGCCCATGAACTGAGAAAAGTCAAGCGTGCAGCTGCCAAGATGCCACTTGCCACCAGTATGGCCATATTTCAGAGCTGCAACATCACTGGAGTGCCCAAAAGCACAAGGTGTGCAATACTCAGATACATGGCCAAGGTAAGAAAGGCTGAAAGACGACCACCACTGAACAAGACACACAAGCTGAAACGTCAAGACTGGGCCAAGAAATATCTCAAGACTGATTTTTCTAAGGTTTTATGGACTGATGAAATGAGAGTGAGTCTTGATGGGCCAGATGGATGGGCCCGTGGCTGGATTGGTAAAGGGCAGAGAGCTCCAGTCCGACTCAGACGCCAGCAAGGTGGAGGTGGAGTACTGGTTTGGGCTGGTATCATCAAAGATGAGCTTGTGGGGCCTTTTCAGGTTGAGGATGGAGTCAAGCTCAACTCCCAGTCCTACTGCCAGTTTCTGGAAGACACCTTCTTCAAGCAGTGGTACAGGAAGAAGTCTGCATCCTTCAAGAAAAACATGATTTTCATGCAGGACAATGCTCCATCACACGCGTCCAAGTACTCCACAGCGTGGCTGGCAAGAAAGGGTATAAAAGAAGAAAATCTAATGACATGGCCTCCTTGTTCACCTGATCTGAACCCCATTGAGAACCTGTGGTCCATCATCAAATGTGAGATTTACAAGGAGGGAAAACAGTACACCTCTCTGAACAGTGTCTGGGAGGCTGTGGTTGCTGCTGCACGCAATGTTGATGGTGAACAGATCAAAACACTGACAGAATCCATGGATGGCAGGCTTTTCAGTGTCCTTGCAAAGAAAGGTGGCTATATTGGTCACTGATTTGTTTTTGTTTTGTTTTTGAATGTCAGAAATGTATATTTGTGTATGTTGAGATGTTATATTGGTTTCACTGGTAAAAATAAATAATTGAAATGGGTATATATTTGTTTTTTGTTAAGTTGCCTAATAATTATGCACAGTAATAGTCACCTGCACACACAGATATCCCCCTAAAATAGCTAAAACTAAAAACAAACTAAAAACTACTTCCAGAAATATTCAGCTTTGATATTAATGAGTTTTTTGGGTTCATTGAGAACATGGTTGTTGTTCAATAATAAAATTAATCCTCAAAAATACAACTTGCCTAATAATTCTGCACTCCCTGTATATATATATATATATATATATATATATATAGTGATGTCGCGAACCTAAAATTTTCGGTTCGCAAACGGCGGACTCGAACTTCCGGTATTGTTCGCAAACTCTTTCTGGCCACAATAGTGATGGAAAAGTTGTTTCAAGGGTACTAACACCTGGACTGTGGCATGCTGGAGGGGGATCCATGGCAAAACTCCCATGGAAAATTACATAGTTTATGCAGAGTCTGCTTTTAACCCATAAAGGGCCTAAATCAACTAACATTCCCAAATTGTTTGCAATAACGTGCTTTAAAACATCAGTTATGATGTCGTATCTATCAGGTAGTGTAAGGGTTACAGCCGCATCACAGTGACAGAGCAAACTCCAAGTGTTATGCTAGGTAAATGCAATTCAATGGCACTAGGAGACTGAATATTTGCAGTCCAAAAAATTATGATTTTTATTTTTTTATATACTGTTACAAGAATTATGATTGGTTCCACTAATTGGCTAGTTGGGCCTGGAAAACACACTGGCAGGCAGGAGGAAAGTGCAATTCAACGGCACGAGCAAACTGAGGAATCACAAGCGATCAATTTGGAATTTTAAAGATTAACAATACTTTTACAACAACTAGAATTCGTGGCACTAATTAGCTAGTTTGTGCTTGGCACACAGGCTGCCTGGCAGGAGGAAACTGCAATTCAATGGCACTAGTAGACTGAATATTTGCAGTCCAAAAAATAATGAATTTTAATTTTTTTGATACTGTTACAAGAATTATGATTGGTGCCACTAATTGGCTAGTTGGGCCTGGCACACAGGCTGGCAGATATGAGTTGTGGATAATAGGTAGGGCAGCAATTTAACACAGTATGCTGTGTAAGTGACAAAAACACAGGCCTGATAGAAAATTAAGTTAGATTACACTAGCAAAATATTTTAAAATTTTAGATTTTAATATTAAAATTATGTTAAGAAGTACAATGCACATATGAGTGGTCGCACTGGCTGGCTGCTACGTAGGGCAGCAATTAACAACAGTATGCTGTGTAAGTCAGATAGACAGTTAGATACAGGCCTGATAGAAAATAAAATTAGATTACACTAGCATAATGATTTAAAGACTTTTTTTTGAGAATTTAAAGAAAATGGTTAAGCACATACATAGGTTAAGCTGATAGCTTTGGAAGAGCAGCTATTAAAAACAGTAGGCTCTGTAAGTCAGATACACACACCCCTGATAGAAAATACTATTAGATTAAACTAGAAAAATGATTTAAATTATTTTTTTTGGGGGGGAATTAAAAAAAGGTTAAACACATATGAGTCGTGGCTCATAGACTAGGGTGGGCAGCAAGTAAACACAGTAGGCTCTGTATGTCAGCAAAACACACAGGCCTGATAGAAAATTATATTAGATTACACTATCAAACAAATTTAAACTTTTTTTTTTATATTTAAATTAAGGTGAAGAAGATATGAGTGGTGGCTGCCTGGCACAGACCAATTAACCAAAAGACTGAAAAAAATGAGGTATATTAATGCTGAGTGAGCCTGACAGACACAGGCCTGATAGAAAATGTAATTAGATTACACTAGAAAAATGATTTAAATAAAAAAATGTAAATTTAAAATAATGTTATAAACGGATATTAACACTGGTGGCTGGCACAGAGCAATGAAATAAATTTAAACTAATGTTGTTAGGGAGATATCAGTGGTGGCAGTAATCACAGCATATGTTGTGAGCCTTAAACACACAGGCTGAAAGCCAGGCAAATGCTAATAAAAAAAAACAAACAAACAAACAAAACGCACGAAATATAGCCCTAAAAAGGGCTTTTTGGGGTGCTGTGCTTGCAGCAGAGATGAGCGGAGTCCTTCTGGACTGTAGTGGACACTAAATACACTAGCCTAGCTATGTTTTTCCTATTAATGTCAGGAGCAAAAACACAACACGTCCTCTCATTAAGAAAGCAAGGTTGTTATGAATCTAAAATGGCGGATTCCGAGTAGCTGGGAGGGTCTGTGAGGGAGTGTCTGATGTTGATTGTCTCTAATGTGTCAGACGGCTGTGACATACAGGGTCAAAGTTTCCTCAATGATGACACATAGGGGCGTATCGAACATCGCCATGTGTTCGCTCGCAAACGCGAGCGCGAACAAGCTATGTTCGCTGTGAACCGTTCGCGGGCGAACAGTTCGGGACATCACTATATATATATATATATATATATACAGTATATATATATATATATATATATATATATATATATATATATAGTATATATTGTGAAATACTTATGTCTACATATGATTTTACATGTTTTCAGCAACTTGACTGCAAGTTTACTTTCAACTTGTAATACACATGTTACTTCCGACACGAGCAAAGAGCCGTGATAAATCTCTTTTCTTTTGCGTGCAAATTTTAGTGCACGACTCTTAATCTAGCCCTCTTAATGTGTCCAGCTAGCTTCCAGAAGTAAATTGTTGATCCTTCAACAAATGCTAACTAGAAAATGATGCAAATTTGATAATTAAAGGAACATGAAATCCAAAAAGTGTATTTCATGATTTAGACAGAGCATACAATTTTAAACAACTTTCCAATTTACTTCCATTATTTAATTTGCTTCCTTCTCTTGTTATCCTTTGCTAAAGGTAAGCTCAGGAGCAGCAAAGAATCTAGATTCTAGCTGCTGATTGGTGGCTGCATATATATACCAGTTGTCATTGGCTCACACAGATGTTAAGTTAGAAATTAGTAGTGCACTGCTGCTCTTTCAACAAATGATACCAAGAGAATGAAGCAAATGTGATACTAGAAGTAAACTGGAAAGTTGTTTAAAATTGTATGTTCTACCTAAATCCTGAAAGAAAATGTTTGGGTTTAATTTCCCTTTAAAGAAATTTGGAAAATTGTTTAAAATGTATGCTATATCTGAATCACAATTCTTTTTTTTAAAAGTGTGTTTCATGTTCCTTTAAGAAAAGGTCTTTTTGTGGGTTGTTGTTTTGTTTTTGCTGTTTTTGACAGACCTGCACAAGTGCAAAATCTACACCATCAATGCAAAAGAAAAAAATGATTAAATATTGATGCTGCCTTGTATGTGTTCAAATGCAGTTTTTATGACCTGTGTGCCTTCAGCACTGTCGTGTCATTTTATAATAATGTGAATTAACAGTGTTAAAGCAAGAACACAATTACAATCATAAACAAACATTTTGGGCCATATTACAAGTGGAGCAAAACCATTTGCTCGTGAGCCATAAGGGGTTAATCGCAAGGGTTTGCGCTCATTTTGTTTACAGCTTGTTTTACGAGTGCAATCACGATTTGCGCTAGAGTGATTACCACGACTTCAGAACTCTGGATAATTGTTTAGCAAAACTAAAAAGTTGTACAAAACACAACAAAAATACATTACACTCATAATAACACTATCTAATAAAAATGATTTAAAAAATAATAATAACACAACAGGGCTCAAACATATGAGGTCTCAGCTGTTAGAAAAAAGGCAGGCAAAGGGTTTTAACATAGACATACATTTATATACATGTCTAAAGATGTACAGTATATGTGTGCATATATATATATATGTCTATATATGTGTACATATGTATTTAATGTATTTACAGACATATATACACATATAAACACATAATTTATTAAATACATATGTACACATATATAGACATATAAAGAAGTGCATTGGAGACCTTTGCAGTTAAGTAGATGAAAACATGTAAAATCATATTTATGCAATATTCATTTTTAATAAAGGTTTTACCTGTGTATTTACTGTAAATATTTCACATTCCAATGTTCTGCATATTGCAGAATATGTTCAATGTATTTATAAATAGATATTCCTATATAAATTTGTATATATTTATATATATATATATATATATATATATATATATATATATATATAAAATCATCTATATTATATAGGTATATATACTTATATATATATATATATATATATATATATATATATATATATATATATATATATGTGTGTGTGTGTGTGTGTGTGTGTGTGTAGATATACATTGTACCAAAATACCCTCATATATATGTATGTATAAGTAAATAAAAGAACATATTGTTCTATGCAGAACATTGGAATGTGAAATATTCATATGAGAAGAATATGCAATAAGGTTTGCTCGAGAGTGTGGTGCTTTTGCACTTTTTTTTCTCAATTGACCTCTAGGAGAGATAACATGAACGCGCACGCAATATTCTAACTTTGGCTTCTTGCGCTACTCGGGCTACCGCAAGAGCAAAAAACACTTTACTTTTAACTCTTTACACAAGCGCAAGCCGAAGAGCGCAAAAAGCCTAATTCTAACACAATTAACGTTCAAGCAGAAGCATTAATTTGCGCCTTTGTTCATAAATTGGCCCTTTGATGGTCACATTTTGTGGTCATGTTTTGTAGTTAAAGGGACATTAAACCCCCCATTTTTCCTTCATGATTCAGAAAGAGTATACAATTTTAAAAAGTCCAAATTACTTCTATTAACAAATGTATTTTGTTTTTGTATAATTTGTTTACAAGCCAGTAGGTAGGCTCCAGAGCATGGACATATGTAGAGCATTATATGGCAGCAGTTTTGCAAGAATAATTTTGACAATGTGATACGTAGTGCAAATACTTACTGCCAACTTGTGCTTAAAAATCTATAACATTGTTAAATACCATATAGTACTTAAAACATGTGCACGCTACCTACATAGATATGCTATTTCACAAAAAAATACAATAACAACAAGGCAAATTTGATAATAGAACTACAAGTATATAGGAAATGTTTTAAAATGATCTGAATCACATACTTCATAACCCTTTTTGTTTAAGAGAAAAAATAGTTTTTCATTAAATTTTGAACTGATCAATATATGTTGTGAAAAAAAACCTTAATGGGTTTGCAAGAAGGTGAGGCTATTGAATTAGATACATTTGTAAGTTATGCACAAACTATTTTTTTTTTCATGGATTAGAACACTCTTGGCAAAATGTTAAAACTCCATTAGAAAATGGTGTACAACTGGGTTTTTTAAGTAATTTGAATTTTTTCATATTAGAACATTTGTCACTTATATTGTGTGGCTTCAAGAATTACCATGTAAGAAGAGTAGTTTATAGGAAAGGGCGCTCTAAATAGAGCTACTACCATATGGAGATTTTTAAAATATAAAAATATGTAAAAAAATGTAAATAGAAATATATTCTATGACACCAGATAAGATTTTGTACAGAATAAAAATATATTTTATTTAGGTAAAAACAAAAATTTTTTTTTTTTTTTTTTTTTTGTAAATAAGATTTTTATTGGGTGACAATTCCAACAGCTTTAACATTCGCAAACTTTTAGTCACGTGATAACAATAGAATCGAAAAAGAAAACATGGTATACTTTCAACAACAGAACTTATGATCACATTTTTGCTGCCGAATTGCCCTCCCCTCTTTTCATTATATCTCGCCCCCTCCCCTGTTTGATGTCAACCATCTCCCCTGTTCTATTATCCTCTCTATCTCTGCTCCCCCTTTTCTGAGGCCCCTTATACTCCTCTCCCCTTCTTCTCCTATCATTTCTGCGTGTATAACATTTTGTGTCTTTCAGGTTGATAAAAATTCTTGCCTGTTATTATACTTTGCTGTTAGTATTTCTACATTTAATTACCTCCGCACTTTAATGTTCAGCAGTGGACTCCTTTCCCCCCTGGGACTCGCTTTTTCAATTTGTAGTGTTTACAGTATGTTCCATTCCCCTCTCAGTTGTGCAGCTAATATGTATTCTGAGTTACGGAATGGGTGTAGTATCTGTTTTTGTATCTCTGTTGATTGTTGTAGGATCAACCTTTCCCATTTCTTCATGAAAGCCTTTACCCTATCTTTGACCTCACTCATGGTATCAAATTGTTCTATTATCATTTGTTGCCGTAGTGCATTTTTGAGCTGTCTTAATGTTGGCGGTTCCCTCTTCCTCCACTCCTTGAGAATTAATTTCCTTGCTGTAAGGATCACGTTATGTGTAAGTCTTTTCTGAGTGCCTAGTTTAGCTGTGATGTCAAGAAATACTATGGCTTTCCCATCTAGTGTAATCTGTGTGGAGCACATCTTATTTATCCATCTTTCCGTCATGGCCCAAAATTTTGTCAGTCTTGGGCAAGTCTCAATTAGGTGTGTATAATCGGGGTCCGGCTGTCTGCATTTGACGCATACATTTTCTGTGTCTTTCACCCATTTACTGTATATTCTGGGTGTGATGTGTGCCCTATGAATCGTTTTGATATGCATCTCCCTTATGTCTGCTCCTATGGTGGCTCTCCTGACTTTTTCTATACTCTCTGTAATTTGTTCCTCTGAAATTGGTGTCTGCAGTATGTCTGACCATTTGTCACCCAGGTTTGCCTTGTGTTTTTGGTTTGGCTTTTCTATCAACATTTTATATATTGGGGAAACAGAGTGACCCCCTTGTGATGTTCGAGCAATCAGTTTTGATATCGGATCATTATGATCTGTGAAATCTATGTGTTTCTGTAGCTGTGCAACGTAGTGTTTGACTTGCAGGTATGCAAAATGGTGTTGTCTAGGTAGTGTGTATTCTTTTTGTAGGTCTTGGAATGTATGGATCAGCCCTGTGGACTCCGATACCAACTGTTTAACAGCGTGTAAGCCTGTGTCTTTCCATTGTTGGAATGGCTTTGTCGTCAGACCTGCCGGGAAGTCAGGGTTTCCCCCTATGGGTATGAATTTTGTGTGTGTATGTGATACCCCCATCCACTTGCACATTTTCGTCCAGGCCCTTACTGATTCCCCAAAGATTGGGAAGTCCTTGGACCATGTGCGTAATTTGTGATGTTCCATGTGCGGTAGCATGGCTAATGCCCATGGCTGCACCATACTACTTTCTATTTCTTTGTGTGTGAAATGGTTCGTGTTACTTAGCCAGTCCAAGACGTATTTGCTAGTTGTGGCCCAATTGTATAGTTCCAGGTTCGGTAGGCCAAGGCCCCCTGCGTGAACCGAACACATGATCTTCTCCAGGCTGAGCCTGTGTTTTTTCCCCGACCATATGAACTTCGCCCATTGTGTGTTTAAATGTTTCAGATCTTTCTTATGTAATAGCATGGGGAGCATTTGGAAGGGATACATAAGTCTAGGAAACAGGATCATTTTTATCAGGCTAATTCTGCCCGTCATTGATATCGGCAATGCCTTCCAATTTTCTAGATCCTCTATAATTTTGTCAATTATCGGTTTATAGTTAAGTGCATACCATCTGGCTGGGTCCTTTGATAAACTAATCCCCAGGTATTTAATAGTGTCCTCTAGTGTTTTAAAGTTAAATCCTAGATCTGCTCTATAACTAGGTGGAGATAGCCACAAGATCTCGCTTTTATCTTTGTTAATTTGGTACCCTGAGATTTTGCTAAAGTCTTCAATAATTGACATTAGTCGTGGTGTGTCCCTTTCTGGGTCTGATATGAATACTATCATGTCGTCTGCATACAGGGATAGGTGCAGTGTCTCCTTCCCCACCCTTATTCCTTGTGTGTCCGTCCTAATTCTGTATGCTAGCGGCTCCATGGCCAAGTCAAAAAGGAGGGGGGATAGGGGGCAGCCCTGCCTCGTCCCCCTTCCCAGTCCGAATCTTGGAGAGATTGTGCCATTAATGATTACTGCTGCTTGAGCTGATCTATAAATGCTGGCGACCGACCCGAAGAAGGAGCCCCTAATTCCATATCTGGTCAACGTGTGGAATAGGTGTTCCCACAACACCTTGTCAAAAGCCTTCTCCGCGTCGATCGCCAGCATGCATGCTTTTTGTGATGTGTAGTCTGTTTTTCCTTCCTTTCTGGTGTTCCAGTAATGTTGTAAAACTAATTGTACTTTCCTGATGTTGAGGACTGATGATCTGCCCTTGATGAACCCTGTTTGATCGTTGTGGGTCAAAGATGGTAATATGATAGCTAACCTGTTGGCCAAAATTTTTGTGAAAATTTTGTAGTCACTATTTAATAGTGATATGGGTCTATATGATTCCCTAGCTGTGGGGTCTCTGCCTGGTTTTGGAAGGACACAAATGTGTGCTTCTGTAAATCTGTCACTTAGCTCTTCCCCTCCTGTTATCTTGTCAAATAGCGTGACTAGTGGCGCCAATATTTCCTCTTTCATCAGTTTGTAGAATTCATTGGGTAAGCCGTCAGGTCCTGCTGTCTTATTTAGTGGTAGTTGTCCTATTGTCTTGTGTATTTCCTGTATTGTGATTGGTGCGTTTAATAGTTGAAGGTTCTCCTCCGTGATTTGGGGTAATTTAATGGTTTCCCAAAACTGATCTCTGTGTCTCCCGTCTACTGAATGTGATGTATATAGTTCTGAGTAGTAGTCGCTGAATGCCTGCTGCTTTTCCTTTTCCGTTATTAAAGTTTTGCCCTGGACTCTCAATGTCTGTATTACATTGGGTTTTCTCACTAACCTTGTAATGTTGGCTAGGGTGCTGCTTATCTTATTGCCATATCTGTAGAAACGTGCCCTGGCTCTGGTTATGGTGCCTTTAGCATTTTGCAACAAAAATGTGTCCCTTTGTAATTTAACTTCGGTATACTTTTGCCTGTTCTCTGTGTTCGGGGCTCTAAGATATTTATTGTATGCGTTCGTGACTTGTCTTAGTAGTATGTCTTCCCTTTGTTTGTATTTCTTATTAACTCCTGATGCATATGACATTATGACTCCTCTTAAAACCGCCTTAGCTGTGTCCCAAAATAGGGCCGGTGTTGTCATATGTGCTTTATTAGCTTCTGCATAATGCAGCCATTCTCCTTTAAGGTGGTTTAACAGGTTAGCGTCCCTGTACAGATAGTATGGGAATTTCCAACCCTCTCTTTTGGGTCGCCTGGGCCCTATCGTCATGGTCATGGAAATTGGTGCGTGGTCTGAGAGTGTGACTGTATCAATTTTGGTGTCCATAATCTGTGTGCTCAAAGTGGATGATGTAAGGAAGAAGTCTATCCTGGATAGTGTCTGTTTAGATGGGGATATACACGTGTAGTCTCTGCTGTCTGGGTATCTTGCCCTCCAAATGTCTGTCACTTTTAATGCCCTCTTAAATTTGTTCAGTATCCTTGTGTCTCTCTTGCAGTAAATGGCTGGCTGTTTTTTGTTCCCTGGAATGTCTGGGTTGGGAAATCTGTCTGCTGGCACCTGTGGTGCGATGTTGAAGTCACCTACCACTATTAGTTGTGTCCCTGTATGGGTCAGTAATTTTCTTTGTAATGTTTGCCAAAACTCAGCCTTCCTGTGCAAGGGGCCATACAGTCCACATAGAGTGAGTGTCGTTTGTTCTACTTCTATCTTTAGAATGATATATCTACCCTCGTTGTCTATTTCCTTGTATGTTATTTTGTATGGTAATTGTTTTCTGAATAGGATGGCTACTCCTCTTGCTCGTTTAGCTTCGTATGGTGTGAATGTGACCTCCCCCACCCAATCCTGTTGGAGTTTCCTGTGTTCTCCTTGGGATAAATGTGTCTCTTCCAACACTGCAATGTCTGCTCTTTGTTTTTTAAGGTATTTAAGAATAGCTTTTCTCTTAACAGGTGATGTGACCCCACCCACATTCCATGCTACTATCTTGATCTGGTTTAGTGCCATTGTGCTATGAATGAAATGTATCTTTTATGTATGTTTGTATGGTATTTGTGTTCGTCTAGTAAGCGCTTACCCTTGTGGTGTTCACCAGAAGTATATAGATGTATTTATGACCTACTTATTTCTTTTTCTGTGAATTGTAGCTGAGTCCCAGGGGAGTCCGTGAGCTGAGTCCAACCTGCTTGTCAAAGATAAAAGAAAAACAGTGTAAGCAATAACTTGTCTTGGTTACCTTAGTTTCCAACACCTAGCCTTTATGTGCCTTGCAGAAAACGATATGTCTATTAAATAACAATTAAATAACAAGCCCCCCCCCCCAATAACTTGAACTGTGATACTTATTTTAACTGTTCATTGTTATGTCCTATTGTAGTCCTTAGGTGAAGACCTTTGGTCTTTCTTCTCCTTTTGCTCTTAGTGTTTCTACCAGACCTATAGCAGGTCTTGCCTTGCTTGTATGGAACTTTTCCTATAGGGATGTTGATACATTGTTATTTTTACTGCTCTGCCGGTGGATCATGTTCTTCTTCTTCCTGTTGGTTTCCGCCTCCTGCCGCATGTCTTAGATACTTCTGTATTTGGCTCGTTGAGTCAAAGAGTCGTGGGCCCTGGGGGGTTTGAATCCTGAGCTTTGCTGGGTATAGTAATGCCACTGGGATTCCTTTTTCTATGAATTGTCGACAATATGGGGAAAATTCTCTCCTCTTCCTGGTCACATCCGCTGAATAGTCTTGAAAGACGTGTAGTTTTTTGCCCTCATATTGGATTGGTCCAACTTGTCTGTATGCTCTCAACAGTTGCACTTTGTCTTTAAAGTTTAAATATTTTATCATTACTTGCCGAGGTGGTGCATCTTTATTGTCCATTTCTCTCATCTTGCCTACTCTGTGAGCCCTTTCCACTACACACGGAATGTTGGCTTCTGGAATTTGTAGTGTTTGTGGTAAGATAACCTCTGCAAAATGTATCAGTTCGGTGCCTGGAACTGACTCTGGCAACCCCACAACCCTCAAGTTGTTTCTCCTCGACCTGTTTTCCAGGTCATCCACTTTTGCTAGCAGTATAGAATTTTGTCTCTGAAGTTGTGTGACGTTCGTGTTGGTATCACGTTGTCTGATCTCTGTGTCTGAGATTCTTTGTTCAACTTGTGTCAATCTTGTTGAGAAGTGTTTGAATTCAGACGAAAGTGAATCCATCCCATTTTGGAGCTGTTCAATCTTTGGGAGGAACAACGCTGACAACTGAGAGACTATGGGGTGAGTATCATGTAGTTGAGAGTCAAATGTTGTGTCTTCATTATTGGATTCTGCATGTATTTCTGCCAAGTGCCTTGTTTTGCGCTCTGCAGTTTTGTTCCTGGCTGTCATGGTTTCTGTTCTTTTTTTGAAGCTATGATAATATTTTTGCATACAGTTGTCTGGCAATTGAGCTTCTTGTTAAAACAGGAATCGGGTTAGTGAGAGTTCTAAGGGATAAATGTATACCCCTTTGTTCGGCTGCACCCCTTGTGTAATTGGCCTTGTAGGAGTATCTGTAGTCCTGGTAGGTTGTGTTAGTCTCTCAGTAAGGTCTTGGTCTTCACCGTTATAGGAATGTCTCTGTGTTTGTTCAGGCGATGGTGTATTGGGGCATTGGGGGGGGTTCAGGCCATAGGGTCTTACTCCTCACATGATGTCATCACTACTAATTATGAAACGGTTACCTCCTTTCCAATAATTAATTTTTCCTTCCCCAGGGCCCAATTCTCTTGCTGTGCTGCACCCCCCTTCGTATCCCTGCTGCTGTGTGTGGTGCGGGAGTTGTTTTGGGGTTAATCACCTCTCTGCCCAGCTCTCAAACTTGTATGTCCTTTCTCTCCACCTGGTATCTGTGTAGGGGCCTGTAATTTCCGTGCGCTGCGTGGCCTTTGCGTTATTACCCCTTCAAGTGATTTTTATTTCTGTATATTTTGTCCCTTTGTTTCTGGCCAGTGTCTCTTCTGATGCAAATATATGTAGGGTTTTTTAGTGTTTTTTGTTTTGCAGGGTATAACGTGGTGCTCTTAAGTTACAGTTCCGCTTACTCTGCAATAGTATGTAGCCCTTGCCACGTGGGTCTTTCGGCTGTGTGTCAAATGGTCTCTTTATTACTCACTGTCGTTGTGGGTACCGGGCGGTTTCCTCTGCTATCTCTTGTGCCGTTTTGCACTCCTCCGGTATGGTTGCTTTTATGCTTCTATGCCTGGTGCGGGCAAGATGGTTGCTGCGCTTTCGCGCCACTGCTGTACTATCTGTCCGGGTGCCGGGGCGGTGTATTTCCCCCGCACGCTTCTCTGGCCAACACTGACCTGTCCAAGGTGTTAAGGACTAAGGGTCATGTAAGGCTTGTGCGTTGGAGCTGATTGAGTGTTTTTTTTTTAGTTTATTACTATCGCTTGTCCGGAGCTCTCTGTCCTTGCTTCCACTCTGCAGCTCCGCCTCCCGGAAGTCCCCCACAAAAAGTTTTTTTTAAAACATGTGAGTTTGAGATTCTAATGTATAAATGAATCTAATAGGTTGGCCAACCTTGTAATCTAAATAATATTGAATTGATCTAATATTGATTTCCTGCGTATCAGTATCAGTAGTATCAATATTTGAAAAATTTCAATACAGCAATATTTGACAAATTTCAACAAAGCAATTTTTGAAAAAGCAATTTCAAAACCCACAGTTATATGATAGGCTGTTGATCTAATCAGAAGTTTAGGACTATATACCTGAGTATGTATAAAAAAGTCATTTTTTTCCAAAACGTGATTAAAAGTCCATCTTGAGGTTACCCTTAGGTAATACCCAATATGATAGTCTATGATGTTTATAAGAAAATTTCTTGGCTGCAGCCTAAGTTTATAGAAGATAGTTTTTTAAGGTACTATGTACCTATTTCAAATGCGGTAAGGTAAGCAGGTGTATAGATCTAACCTTTTTATCCTTGCTGAGAGACTTTGTTGCAACTAGCTTTTCTTCCTTGAAATCGTTGCACTGATCCTTCATCCCAAACATCTGGTTCACACAGGAGACGCAGAGCAGAGGAAGCATAAGCAGACTGAGTAAACTAAGAATACGCTGCCACCAAACACTGCCAAAAACACTCCCAAAAACGCTCCAGGACCAGCATCTGTAGAAGTGAACTGATCCATCTACTCTTTATTATGGACAATCTGAAGTCCTCCAGGATACCTATTATTGGAAATAACAGTAGAAGGGCAGAAGTCCCTTACCCGCAACATAATATACAAAGACCCAGCCCCCATAAGACATAGGAAGCGGATTTGTGTATCACACCACTTAGAGATCAAGGAAGAAAAGCTGGTAAAAATATACAAACAACCCCCCCAACAGTAAAATCCACCACCCACACAACCAAACCCCCCAAATAAAATCCTTACTAAAAAAAACCTAAGCTTCACATTGCCCTGAAAAGGGCATTTGGATGGGCATTGCCCTTAAAAGGGCATTTAGCTCTATTGCTGCCCAAACCCTAACCTAAAAATAAAACCCACCCAATAAACCCTTAAAAAAACCTAGCACTAACCCCTGAAGATCCACTTACAGTTTTGAAGAGCCAACATCCATCCTCAACGAAGCCGGGAGAAGTCCTCAGCAAAGCGGCAAGAAGTCCTCAAAGGAGCCAGGAGAAGTCTTCATCCAAGCCGGCAGAAATGGTCCTCCAGACGGGCAGAAGTCTTTATCCAGACGGCATCTTCTATCTTCATCCATCCTGCGCGGAGCGGCTCCATCTTCATGACATCCAGTGCGGAGCATCCTCTTCCATCGAAGTCTTCTTCCAGAATAAAGGTTCCTTTAAATGATGTCATCCAAGATGGCGTCCCTTGAATTCTGATTGGCTGATAGAATTCCATCAGCCAATCAGAATTAAAGGTGAAAAAATGTTCCAATCAGCCAATAGAATGCAAGCTCAATCCTATTGGCTGATTGGATCAGCCAATAGGATTTAAGCTCAATCCTATTGGCTGATTGCATCAGCCAATAGGATTTTTTCACCTTTAATTCCGATTGACTGATAGAATTCTATCAGTCAATCGGAATTAAAGGTGAAAAAATCCTATTGGCTGATTGGATCAGCCAATAGGATTGAAGCTCAATCCTATTGGCTGATTGCATCAGCCAATAGGATTTTTTCACCTTGAATTCCGATTGGCTGATAGAATTCTATCAGCCAATCAGAATTAAAGGTGAAAAAATCCTATTGGCTGATGCAATCAGCCAATAGGATTGAAGCTCAATCCTATTGGCTGATTGCATCAGCCAATAGGATTTTTTCACCTTTAATTCCGATTGACTGATAAAATGCTATCAGCTAATCGGAATTCAAGGGACGCCATATTGGATGACGTAATTTAAAGGAACCTTCATTCTAGAAGAAGACTTCAATGGAAGAAGATGCTCCGAGCCGGATATCTTGAAGATGGAGCCACTCCGCGCCGGATGGATGAAGTTAGAAGATGCCGTCTGGATGAAGACTTCTGCCCGTCTGGAGGACCACTTCTGCCGGATTGGGTGAAGACTTCTCCCGGCTTCGTTGAGGACTTCTTGCCGCTTCGCTGAGGACTTCTCCCGGCTTCGTTGAGGATGGATGTCGGCTCTTCAAAACTGTAAGTGGATCTTCAGGGGTTAGTGTTAGGTTTTTTAAGGGTTTATTGGGAGGGTTTTATTTTTAGGTTAGGGTTTGGGCAGCAATAGAGCTAAATGCCCTTTTAAGGGCAATGCCCATCCAAATGCTCTTTTCAGGGCAATGGGGAGCTTAGTTTTTTTTAGTTAGGATTTTATTTGGGGGGTTTGGTTGTGTGGGTGGTGGGTTTTACTGTTGGGGGGGTTGTTTGTATTTTTTTACAGGTAAAAGAGCTGATCTCTTTGGGGCAATGCCCCACAAAAGGCCCTTTTAAGGGCTATTGGTAGTTTAGTTTAAGCTAGGGTTTTTTTATTTGGGGGGGGCTTTTTTATTTTGATAGGGCTATTAGATTAGGTGTAATTATCTTAAATAGCTGATAATTTGTTTTTTATTTTGTGTAATTTAGTGTTTTTTCCCATAATTTAGGTATATGTATTTAATTAATTTAATGTATTTAATTGTAGTGTAAGTTAGGTTTTATTGCAAGGCAGGTTAGGTTTTATTTTACAGGTAAATTTGTATTTATTTTAACTAGGTACTTAGTAAATAGTTAATAACTATTTAGTAACTATTCTACCTAGTTTAAATAAATACAAACTTGCCTGTAAAATAAAAATAAACCCTAAACTAGCTACAATGTAACTATTAGTTATATTGTAGCTATCTTAGGGTTTATTTTATAGGTAAGTATTTAGTTTTAAAAAGCAATTATTTAGGTAATGATAGAAGGTTTTCTTTAGATTTATTTGAATTATATTTAAGATAGGGGGTGTTAGGATTACGGTTAGACTTAGGTTTAGGGGTTAATAAATTTAGCGACGTTGGGGGCAGCAGATTAGGGGTTAATAAATCATCGTTAAAAAGTGTAGGTAGGTTGCGGCGACATTGGGGGCAGGAGATTAGGGGTTCAAAAATATAATGTAGGTGTCAGCGATGTTGGGGGCAGCAGATTAGGGGTTAATAAGTATAATGTAGGTGTCGGCGATGTCCAGAGTGGCAGATTAGGGGTTAATAAATATAATGTAGGTGTCGGCAATGTCGGGGGCGGCAGATTAGGGGTTACTAAGTGTAAGATTAGCGGTGTTTAGACTCGGTTCATGTTAGGGTGTTAGGTGTAAGCATAAATTTAGTTTCACCATAGGAATCAATGGGGCTGCGTTACTGAGCTTTACTCTGCTTTATTGCAGGTGTAATGCTTTTTTCAGCAGCCTCTCCCCATTGATGTCTATGGGGAAATCATGCACGAGCACTTAAAACCAGCTCACCGCTGACTTAAGCAGCGCTGGTATTGGAGTGCAGTATGGAGCACAATTTTGCTCTACGCTCACTTCTTGCCTTATAATGTCGGGTTTCAGGAAACCTGTAATACCAGCGCTGTAAGTAAGTGAGTGGTGACAATAACGTGCAAGTTAGCACCGCACCCCTCATAACGCAAAACTCGTAATCTAGCCAAATATTTCTTGTCATACAATGTCATAGAATATGTATGTGTCACATTATATATATATATATATATATATATATATATATATATATATATATATATGTTCCCTTCCTGTAGGTTTTATGTCAGGGTTATCATACATGGAAACTCCTCTACAATTTCTATTATGCCTATCACTTCTAAATAAAGTAGAACCTTCCCTGTTCCTCATCCAGTCATTTGTGTAATTCCATCAGTTTTCAAATATACCTGGTATATCATTTTCTTTTGTCCATTACTCCCATTCCGCCTAACAATCTTTGTGTATTTGCTAGCATGCACTGAAGGTTACTAATGCTTCCTCCAAATGCATAAGGAAATGTAATTTAGACCTATCTTTTTCATACAGCTAGCTATGATTAATGTAAGACTCTCTTGTCCTCTACACCTTGCAGTGTATTCCAATCTATTCATACAATTTTTCTATTTGTTACAGCAGTTAAGCTATGGAATTCATTACCAAGGGAGTTTGTTCATTCAGTAAATACTATAAAATGAGGCTAGATACATTTCAGATAAAAATAGGGACAATGGTTAAGAAAGTTATGGTAAAGAGGATAAAGATTATAGGTACTAGTTTTTTATCCTAACTGTTTGGATTTTAGAATATTTGTATATTTGCAAACATAGTACCAAGTGTAAACAGTAATATCTTATGTAATTTAGGCAATATTTACATGTCATACTACAGCTAAGGTAGTTTTAAATCATGTTAATACTTTTGTATACAAAGTGCCATCAGAAATATAGTACAGTACTGTAATCAGAAAGGTATTAAACTATCATTTGTATTTTAGAACACATTTGTGGTTTGGTTTTTGACTTACTGGTGGGGGAAATGGTAATTTTTTAAAATTTATTAAAAAAAAAAATACTAATGAAAAAGTTTGGATTTTGGAATAATTATGGATTTTTGGAATTCTAGATTTGGAAATATGTATCTGTTAGCGCTGTGGAATCTGTTGGCGCTCTACAAATAACCGATAATAATAATCTGTATATGTATTAATATCAATTAAGTTATTTCAATATAAAGTCATAGCTCCAGAGGATATGTGAGGGGTATTTGTCTTTTCTAATCCACATCTAATAATACAAAGCTAAATTGACATATTTATCTACAAGAAGAAGAAGAAGGAAATTTCAAAGACATGAAGAATAAGATGACTTGAACAGCTGTGTTTATGACAGTAGCAGGGAAGACGTAAGAAACCAGACAAGACAGATAGCAACCAGCTGTAAAACTCAAGAGAAAAAGATGAATATTAGCAGTGAATGACAACTTAAGACATTTAGCTTGAAGCTTGGAAAACATTTTGGAAACTGATTGAATGCAAAAATAATTTGACACATATGTAGCTAGATTGTTGTGCTGAATGAATTGTGATGTCAATGTGTTTTACATAAAGTGTAGTGATAAAGTAAAACATGATTATTCTATGTAAGATGCAGTTACACAAAGATGGTAAGCGTCATCTGAATTGGAGGTGTCAGCAGTGTTCCCTGCCAGATTTTCTAAGCGGCCCAGTAGTGAATCAGGAAGGATTAGATTACATGTGGATCGCTATTAAGCGCTCACTCTCACACGCTAACTACTCTAGAAGTAAGTTTTTTGTGTGCGTCGGGTAGCGCTCGTATTAAAAGTTGAAAATAAAAAGTTTTTGCACAAAAGGCTGAACTTAGATCGCAGTCACATATTCCCCTATAGAAGTCAATAGAGCAGAAACGTGGAAGGAAAAAACTAACACCCTACTCGCACGCTAACCTGATCACAGATTCTCAAGTATACATATGTAAATGTGAAGACTACATGATATTATGTACAGCAATGCGGATCTGCAAGAAAACTCACTTCAGGACACTTACATCTACAAAAACTGTTATTTTTTATATTATATTTAATATCTGAATGTATTTCTCACTTGCTCTGGAGTGAATGTCACAAACAGTACAGGCATTAATACAATCGTGTTTTTACAGGAAAACACATAATTGTGGCTTTCAGAGTTAAAGGGACAGCCTACTCCAGAATTTTTATTATTTAAAAAGATAGATCATCCCTTTATTACCCATCCCCTAGTTTTGCATAACCAACACGGTTATATTAATATACTTTTTACCTCTGTGATTACCTTGTATCTAAGCCTCTGCAGACTGCCCTTTTATTTCAGTTCTTTTGACAGACTTGCATTTTAGCCAATCAGTGCCCTTTCTTAAAGGACCAGTCAATACAGTAGATTTGCATCAACAAATGCATGATAAGTAGACAATGCAATAGCACTTAGTCTGAACTTCTAATGAGTAGTAGATTTTTTTTAAATAAATTGCAAAGTTATGTCTATTTTCACTCCTCCTGTATCATGTGACAGCCATCAGCTAATCACAAATGCATATTCGTATATACTGTGAATTCTTGCACATGCTCAGTAGGAGCTGGTGCTTCAAAAAGTGTAAATATAAAAAGACTGTGCACGTTTTGTTAATAGAAGTAAATTGAAAAGTTGTTTAAAATTGCTGCTCTATCTGAATAATGTGAGTTTAATTTTGACTTGAATGTCCTTATAAGTAACTCCACGGGCATGAGCACAATCTTAGCTATATGCACACATGAACTAACGCCCCTAGCTGTGAAAAACTGTTAAAAGCATTCAGATAAGAGGCAGACTTCAAAGGCTTAGAAATTAGCATATGCGTCTACTTAGATTTAGCTTTCAACTAAGAATACCAAGAGAGCAAAGCAACGTTGATGATAAAAGTAAATTGGAAAGTTGTTTTTTAAAATGTATACCCTATCTGAATCATGAATGTTTAATTTGACTAGGCTGTCCCTTTAACTATTGCAATCCATTCCCCTCTGCACAATTGGGTTGCTGGTATGGGCAGATTGTGCGCTGCTAATGGGGTTCTTTGACAACTTTCACAAGGATTACTTTTGAACAAGATTTATTTCTAGTGGCCTAGATTT
Source organism: Bombina bombina (assembly GCF_027579735.1). Classification (NCBI taxonomy): domain Eukaryota; kingdom Metazoa; phylum Chordata; class Amphibia; order Anura; family Bombinatoridae; genus Bombina; species Bombina bombina. The sequence goes on from NC_069500.1 coordinate 101,058,973, forward strand.
AAAGTTGGGCGGTAGGTTTTTACCGCCCGCTGGTATTTGGAGTCAGTCAGGAAAGGGTCTAACGCTCACTTTGCAGCCGCGACTTTTCCATACCGCAGATCCCCCTACGCCATTTGCGTATCCTATATTTTCAATGGGATCTTTCTAACGCCGGTATTTAGAGTCGTGGCTGAAGTGAGCATTAGAAATCTAACGACAAAACTCCAGCCGCAGAAAAAAGTCAGTAGTTAAGAGCTTTCTGGGATAACGCCGGTTTATAAAGCTCTTAACTACTGTGCTCTAAAGTACACTAACACCCATAAACTACCTATGTACCCCTAAACCGAGGTCCCCCCACATCGCCACCACTCTATTAAATTTTTTTAACCCTTAATCTGCCGCTCCGTACACCGCCGCCAGCTACGTTATCCCTATGTACCCCTAATCTGCTGCCCCTAACATCACCGACCCCTATATTATATTTATTAACCCCTAATCTGCTGCCCCCGCTATCGCTGACACCTGCATATTATTATTAACCCCTAATCTGCCGCTCCGTACACCGCCGCAACCTACATTATACCTATGTACCCCTAATCTGCTGCCCCTAACACCGCCGACCCCTATATTATATTTATTAACCCCTAATCTGCCGCCCCCAATGTCACCTCCACCTACCTACAATAATTAACCCCTAATCTGCCGACCGGATCTCACCACTACTATAATAAATGTATTAACCCCTAAAGCTAAGTCTAACCCTAACACTAACACCCCCCTAAGTTAAATATAATTTTAATCTAACGAAATAAATTAACTCTTTATAAATAAATTATTCCTATTTAAAGCTACTTACCTGTAAAATAAATCCTAATATAGCTACAATATAAATTATAATTATATTGTAGCTATTTTAGGATTAATATTTATTTTACAGGCAACTTTGTATTTATTTTAACCAGGTACAATAGCTATTAAATAGTTATTAACTATTTAATAGCTAAAATAGTTAAAATAATTACAAAATTACCTGTAAAATAAATCCTAACCTAAGTTACAATTAAACCTAACACTACACTATCAATAAATTAATTAAATACAATACCTACAAATAACTACAATGAAATAAACTAACTAAAGTAAAAAAAATAAAAAAGAACTAAGTTACAAAAAATAAAAAATATTTACAAACATTAGAAAAATATTACAACAATTTTAAACTAATTACACCTACTCTAAGCCCCCTAATAAAATAACAAAGCCCCCCAAAATAAAAAAAATGCCCTACCCTATTCTAAATTAAAAAAGTTCAAAGCTCTTTTACCTTACCAGCCCTGAAAAGGGCCATTTGCGGGGCATGCCCCAAAGAATTCAGCTCTTTTGCCTGTAAAATAAAACATACAATAACCCCCCCCCCAACATTACAACCCACCACCCACATACCCCTAATCTAACCCAAACCCCCCTTAAATAAACCTAACACTAAGCCCCTGAAGATCTCCCTACCTTGTCTTCACCACGCCGGGTCCCGATCTGTCCAGAAGAGCCTCCGAAATCTTCATCCAAGCCCAAGCAGGGGCTGAAGAGTGACGTCCATCCTCCGGCTGAAGTGTGGATCCAAGTGGCAAATGAAGTCCATCTTCTGGAAGAAATCTTCATCCTATCCAGGCAGAAGAGGACATCCGGACCGGCAAACATCTTCATCCAAGCCGCATCTTCTATGTTGTTCCATCGGATGACGAGAAGCTGATCTTGAAGACCTCTGGCGCGGATCCATCCTCTTCGTTCGACGTCCAACTGAAGAATGAAGGTTCCTTTAAGGGACGTCATCCAAGATGGCGTCCCTCGAATTCCGATTGGCTGATAGGATTCTATCAGCCAATCGGAATTAAGGTAGGAAAATTCTGATTGGCTGATTCCATCAGACAATCAGCCAATCAGATTGAGCTTGCATTCTATTGGCTGTTCCGATCAGCCAATAGAATGCAAGCTCAATCTGATTGGCTGATCCAATCAGCCAATCGGATTGAACTTAAATCTGATTGGCTGATTCCATCAGCCAATCAGAATTTTCCTACCTTAATTCCGATTGGCTGATAGAATCCTATCAGCCAATCGGAATTCGAGGGACGCCATCTTGGATGACGTCCCTTAAAGGAACCTTCATTCTTCAGTTGGACGTCGAACGAAGAGGATGGATCCGCGCCGGAGGTGATGGATGAAGATGTTTGCTGGTCCGGATGTCCTCTTCTGCCCGGATAGGATGAAGATTTCTTCCCGAAGATGGACTTCTTCATTTGCCGCTTGGATCCAGACTTCAGCCAGAGGATGGACGTCACTCTTCAGCCCCTGCTTAGGCTTGGATGAAGATTTCGGACTCCTCTTCTGGACAGATCAGGACCCGGCGTGGTGAAGACAAGGTAGGGAGTTCTTCCGGGGCTTAGTGTTAGGTTTATTTAAGGGGGGTTTGGGTTAGATTAGTGGTATGTGGGTGGTGGGTTGTAATGTTTGGGGGGGTATTGTATGTTTTATTTTACAGGCAAAAGAGCTGAATTCTTTGGGGCATGCCCCGCAAATGGCCCTTTTCAGGGCTGGTAAGGTAAAAGAGCTTTGAACTTTTTAAATTTAGAATAGGGTAGGGCATTTTTTTATTTTGGGGGGCTTTGTTATTTTATTAGGGGGCTTAGAGTAGGTGTAATTAGTTTAAAATTGTTGTAATATTTTTCTAATGTTTGTAAATATTTTTTTATTTTTTGTAACTTAGTTCTTTTTTATTTTTTGAACTTTAGTTAGTTTATTTCATTGTAGTTATTTGTAGGTATTGTATTTAATTAATTTATTGATAGCGTAGTGTTAGGTTTAATTGTAACTTAGGTTAGGATTTATTTTACAGGTAATTTTGTAATGATTTTAACTAGGTAACTATTAAATAGTTATTAACTATTTAATAGCTATTGTACCTGGTTAAAATAATTACAAAGTTGCCTGTAAAATAAATATTAATCCTAAAATAGCTACAATATAATTATAATTTATATTGTAGCTATATTAGGGTTTATTTTACAGGTAAGTATTTAGCTTTAAATAGGAATAATTTATTTATAAAGAGTTAATTTATTTCGTTAGATTAAAATTATATTTAATTTAGGGGGGTGTTAGTGTTAGGGTTAGACTTAGCTTTAGGGGTTAATACATTTATTATAGTATCGGTGAGATCCGGTCGGCAGATTAGGGGTTAATTATTGTAGGTAGGTGGAGGCGACGTTGGGGGTGGCAGATTAGGGGTTAATAAATATAATATAGGGGTCGGTGGTGTTAGGGGCAGCAGATTAGGGGTACATAGATATAATTTAGGTTGCGGCAGTGTAAGGAGCGGCAGATTAGGGGTTAATAATAATATGCAGGGGTCAGCGATAGCGGGGACGGCAGATTAGGGGTTAATAAGTGTAATGCTAGGGGTGTTTAGACTCGGGGTACATGTTAGGGTGTTAGGTGCAGACTTAGCTAGTGTTTCCCCATAGGAAACAATGTAGCTGTGTTAGGAGCTGAACGCTGCTTTTTTGCAGGTGTTAGGTTTTTTTTCAGCTCAAACAGCCCCATTGTTTCCTATGGGGGAATCGTGCACGAGCACGTTTTTGAAGCTGGCCGCATCCGTAAGCACCGCTGGTATTTAGATTTGCAGTGGCGGTAAATATGCTCTACGCTCCCTTTTTGGAGCCTAACGCAGCTCTTCTGTGAACTCTAAATACCAGCGGTATTTAAAAGGTGCGGGAGAAAAAAAGCAAGCGTAGCTAAAGCACCCCTTTGGCCGCAGAACTCTAAATCTAGCCGAGTGTTTGTTAAAGGTTCGGTTCTATTTGGTGTGAACTGTACCGAAAATTTAGACTGTGAGTGTTTATGTAAAACATTTAATATATATATATTTTTTACAAGAATTTAACTTCTTTAAAACTGTAAATCTTGACCCTGCTTCTTTGCTGCATAGTATCTTTCCAAGAGATCCTTAAACAAGATTGTGTATTCTTGAAAATGTTTTTTTAGGGGAAGAGCCTCCATGCATGTTAAGTCCAAACTCGTTCACAACAGTGCATAAGCTTTTGAACTCACAGGGGCCTATTTATCATGATGTGGGTGGAACATGATCCGATATTGTAGATCATGTCCGCCGCACATTGATACATGCCGACAGCATACGCTCTCTGCATTTATCATTGCACCAGCATTTCTGGTGAACTGCTGGTGTAATACCGCCCCTGCAGATTTGCGGCCAATCGGACTCTAGCAGGGGGTATCAATAAACCTGATCATATTGGATCGGGTTCATTTCCGGTGATGTCTGTCTGCCACCTCAGAGCAGGCGGACAGGTTATGGAGCAGCGGTCTTTAGACCCCTGCTTTATAATTTGTGTATCTGGCGAGCCTGAAGACTAGCCAGAAACAGGGGGCATCAAGCTCCATAAGGAGTTTGATAAATAGGCCCCACAGTCACAAATGCTAATTTCAGATTACAAGTTTATTAATAGATGCACTGTCATAAACGGACTTGTGTAACTGCACCCCCTGCTCTAGCACAACCAATTGTGCTAGAGCAGGGTGTGTCAATCATCCCAATATCATCAGATTCGATGATTTAACTCTGCAAGCCTTGAAGTGGTGCTAAGTCTAAATAGCCCTTATCTAGCATTTTAGGTGCAATCTCATAAGCCTGAAATGCTCGGGCCCCAAAGCTGCATCCACACCTTCATAAATGGAGTCAATATACTCAGTTAAAGGAACAGTCTAGTCAAAATTAAACTTTCATGATTCAGATAGGCATGCAATTTTTAACAATTTTCCAATTTACTTTCATTATCACATTTTCTTTGTTCTCTTGGTATTCTTTTTTGAAAGTTAAATCTAGGTAGACTCATATGCTAAGTTCTAGGCCCTTGAAGGCCACCTCTTATCTGAATGCATTTAACAGTTTTTTTACATCTAGAGGGCGTTAGTTCATGTGTGCCATATAGATAACGTGCTTACTTCCGTGAAGTGATTTATGACAGCACAGATTGGCTAAAATGCAAGTCTGTCAAAAGAACTGAAATAAAGGGGCAATCTGCAGATGCTTAGATATACGCTAATCACAGAGGTAAAACATATATTAATATAACTGTGTTGGTTATGCAATACTTGGATACTTGGGAATTGGTAATAAAAGGGATTAGCTATCTTTTAAAAATATAAAAAATCTGGATTAAACTGTCCATTTAACTACTGGGTGTGATTGACCTATTTGACTGTGTATCCTAATAGTGTGACTATCAATATCCATGTGCTAACTCTATTACCAGCAAAAGAGGAGCAGGCTCTATTATGCCAAATAAATGACAATCACTATACTCCAAAATCTTGAACTCTAATATTATTATAATATTGTCTGTACTATTTTAATTTAGATATCTGTGAATGGAAATCACAAAAAAGAGGGCACCTCCTAGTGTAATACTGCAAATATGACCAACGATAGCAGATCTTGAGAGAGATGCCTGAGTAAACAGCTAGCACAGCTGAGAAACGCGTTGCAATCTGTTTGAAACTTTGTTTTTATTTACTTTGGGTACTGTACACACCTATTGGTTTTATACTAACTGGTTTTAACAAGAATAAAAAAGTTTGCTGAATTTTTTGGAAGCCTGAGTCTTACCTACACCTGTCTTTGGGCACCTGGGGCCCCAACATCCCTTAGAGGATCAGTTCGCTGGGAAACTGTGATATCTCAGCCTGTGTCACTTAGCACATGAGTATACTTTCTCTCTCAAGATCTGCTATCGTTGGTCATATTTGCAGTATTACACTAGGAGGCATCCTCTTTTTTGTAATTTTCATTCACAGATATCCAGATTCCCTACTTTCTGTTTGGAGAGGAGCTGTCATAACTACACTGGTTTAAATTGTTTGAACACGACTCGACCACCATAGATGACTGCTTTGGGACTCATTTGATCCATTCTGTGTTCTCCAATAAGGACTCAGCTAAGACTTTTTATCAAATTTGCTTTATAGCATATTGTCTTTTTACACACGCATTAAGGGCGATGTTAAGAGTGGCACGCTAATTGCACACAAGCGATATTGGGTATATTGCAACTGTTGTTTGCACGCATCAGAAGTGGCGGACGTATTATAAGTTGAAAGTAAAGGTGTTCGCTCAAGTTCATTTGAATTTAACATGCGCTGGGATATTGTGACCTCAGAGCTCTGGTTGCTCAAAATACATCAACAATATGTTAAAAAGTACAATTTACACTCATAATTAAACTATCTCATAAAAAAAAATTGAAAAACATATTGCATAAAAAAAGTTATAAGGGCTCAAAGATATGCGGTCTCAGGTGTTAGAAAAAAAAAGATCTTCAAAGGACTTTAATATAGAGATACATACATACACGTCTAAAAAATATATTTATGTGTATGTAGAGTATGTATATATGTATATATATGAACATATTCTTATAGTATATGAGCACTCAGGTCCTTTAGAGACAGTCCCACTTTATATAGGGAGAGTTACAACTCATAGTATTGAAGCTCATATCCGGAACTTAAAATGCAAAGTCACTGTAGTTATAATGCCTGCTGTCCGCAGATTTTACCGCACTTAAAGGGATACTGAACCCATTTTTTTCTTTCAGGATTCAGATAGAGAATGCAATTTTAAGCATTAATTACAAAAATAGCAATGACACTACTCTGGCTTTTCCCAGTGTGGGAATATTCTGTAATTTAACCCTTCATTATGAGGAGGAAATGGTGCTAGTGCATAAATAAGTACAATGAACACTAAGAGGGATGGCACAAAAAGACAGCGTGCTAGCCCTCAGAAAGTATGCACATGTAGCACTCTGGGCCCTGACTGGTGGGCAGTATAAATCCAAGCAGTTTTATAAATAATAACTTTTTTTGACATGAATTAAAAAAGATTAACATGCAAACATTAAAAACGACACAGACACTGGTTCCAAACAACTACCATCGGATAAAATAGTGGGGGTAGTAGTGACAATAGGTCTGGCCTAAAGGTAATATTGGTGGGTGATACCCTCACATATGAATCAGGTATAGCTCTACAAAGAAATAATGGATCACCCTGTTAGGGTTTAAACATCCACCGCTTCAGTATAGTACAAAGTGTGCTGTTGGTGTACACTATTGAGTCCAAGAAAAACTCAGTGTGTAAAGGTAACACTTAGGGCACTCTTAAGGATAAAACCTTGTCAGGTGAGATATAATTTATAGTAATGGAAATGCCGTCCCTGTAAGTGTACACTAAATAGTGAAATCACATAACTAAAATTATTCACTCAAAGAGTGTAAAGTATGATCAGTGATTATGTGACTCCAATGAACTATAGGTTATATCCACCTAGTTATGCAACTGTAGTTTAGACCCTCAGTTAATATCGATAAAATTTATAGTAATAGTAGTGCTTTCCCTTTAAATATGCATTAGATAATGCAATCACCCAGCTCAAAAACAATATATGGAGAAATCTGTGATTATAAACCTCCACTAAACTGTCAGTTATATCTGCCAAGTCCTTCGGCTATAGTTATAAACTCAGTAAGAATGTAACAGTTGGTGGTGATTATACCAACTTAAGAACCGTTAGCAGGGGGAGGAAATCCAGCGAGTGTACTCCGAGTATAAAACATTTAGTGGCTGTTCAAATAAACTAGCTCTTGCTCAACTGGATGTGTGGTAATTTTCCCCTTTTCACTCAATATATTAACAAATGAGGGTCATAGCAAAGTGGCTCTCTTATCATCATAATAATACAAAATGTATTGAGCCAAACGTTCCGCAGACCTCAGTCGCCTCTAGTATGGGGAAGTAGCACGATCCTAATCGGGTATTGCTTTATTCAAAGAGGGTCATTAAACATGTGAGCAGGGTTCAGTACTAAGTAGGACTGCTAACTAAATCTGGCACAACCCAGACTATACAACAATGCTGTTAACTATGGTGGCAGAATTAGAGCAATAAGCAAGAACCAGTGTCTGGCAATCTCCATGCTCACAACTCTCCCCTCTGACGCGACCTAGTCTTTCCATCGTTGACAACAGGTAAATAATGATATGGAAATAAAAAAAAATAAAGGGAATCGATATATCCTGCTCATTATCTGTACTGTCCTTAGTATTATATCTCAGTATTAAGTACGTCTCTATGATGAATCTGAAATTTTTACGGATTTGCAATATGGAAAATGACATTCAATCTGGGGCTGATATGTTCTAATATACTGCTCCTACAGAGTAGTTCTCATTGTGATGCATCCGTTCATCTGCCATCAATTCTGATTTTCAATAAAACAAATTATATCAGTCAAGGATAATATATTGTAATACACAGCTCCTGCTGAATTGTTATCTTTATTTAAAGTCTGTCCATCTAAGTGAAATATTAACAATAATCATGCTTGTTGTTATACCCATCTTCATTGAATAATACTCCCTTATTCACTATTGAGGAACAGATCGTGAAGTGATGAACCTAACGTGATGTGTTGAATCTTGATGTATGTAAAAATCTTTGTGGCCATCAATTAAACCAATCAACCATTACATAATTACATTACAGTTAGTGTTGATAGTTACACTTATTGTCGTAACATTTCAATCCATCCTACTCGGATTGGTAGTCCATTTATTAAATGGGTGCAATATTAACCCTAATAACTTAACTAGTGAACACAATGATACATAAATAGTGTTTAGAAGTATGCCTAACATAAGTGCACTGTGCTAATATATGGTGATCAATTCTAATTCGTATAGTGGTCCTAAATATTACCTAACGGAAATAAAAGTAACCAAGTAACTAAATCTAAGGGAAGTAGGGGACAATGTAAATACACAATCTGTATAAATATCTGTTTGTGAATAAAAGTCTAATGTGCCAAACAAAAATAAATAAAACAATCTATTATACAAAAATAGTAGTGATAACAATAGTGAGATAGCGAGGCTGTGTCCTACAGATTGAATAAGGGATTATAAAATCTAACAAATATTATGAAATATTTCATCATTACTGATTAGACCAAAATGTCCACCACACTGCCCTTAATGCAATATCAAAAGTATACCAAATGTATGTAGATTATTCAAAATTGGATGCATACATTAAGTACGAACAAATCTGACATCAAGAGTGTCAAAGTTTTACAGATAAACATAGTAGTTATTTTGTTCATTCAATCCCCACGGTTGGAACGAATTCAATAAATAAATCCAACGGCTTTCAGACATAAGTAATGCTGACTCCAAATTTCCTCCTCTCATACCAAGACTGACTTTATGATTCCCCAACATTGTAAATCATTCTGGTTGGAGTTATGAAATCTTAAAAAATGTGCAGCCACACTTGTCAGTGTCTTTTGTTCTTCTCTGTCCTTAGCAGCATTTTTTATATTTCTGAGATGCTCCATGAGTCTTACACAGAGTTTTCTTGATGTCATCCCAACATAAAATAAATTGCACGTGCATAATAGCACATACTGTATATAACACTCTCTATATTGCAACTTATGTAACGTTTAATTTTGTGATTTTGATTGCATCTATCTCTAATACTATCTGTGTTGCGCATGTACTTGCCAGTACTGCAGTTACCACATTTGTGGGCTCCTGGCTTAAAAGCAGAAATAGTTTTCTTACTCTGAAAATGGCTGCTCGTTATAATAATATTTAAATGTTTTTGGTTCTGCTGAATCCAAAGGATGGTCTTTCACCTAATATCATTTTTAATGTGGGGTCCATCATCAAAACATCCCAGTGCTTCTTTATTATGTTAAGGATTTCAGGAGTTTGTGCGTTGTAAGTCATGATCAACCTGGGTACAACGGAGCCTTTCTTACTTTTTTTTTTTACAATAGATTTTGTCTAGGTGCATGAAGGGCTCTGTACTTAGCTCTTTTGATTAGTCTCTTACTGTACCCTCTTTTGATCAGTCTTTCTTCAAGTTCAGCATCTCTCACGTTATATATGTGGTCTTCCGAGCAATTACGGTGAAGTCTCAAGAATTCGCCTGTGGGTAGACTTCTCATTGTACCAGGCGCATGTGCACTCGTACTGTGCAATAAACTATTCATAGCTGTTGGTTTTCTGTATAAATCCGTATTAATCAACCCGTCAGTATTTTTACTGATCATTATATCAAGAAAATTCATCTTGGTAAGATTAGCTTTGTGAATCAGTTTGATATTCAGTGGGTTCTGAATCAAATGGTTTAGGAATTGTTGTAACTCAGAATATGTACATTCCCAGATAAAGAAGATGTCATCGATAAAACGAATCCACAAAAGTATAAGGTCAGTGTAAATTTTATTGTTTTCAGTAAAAACAAATTCTGCCTCCCACCAACCAATAAACAATAAAGTTTGAAAACAATAAAGTTGGCATAAGTTGGCGCACATGTAGTGCCCATAGCAGTTCCTCAAGTTTTGAGGAAGAATTGCACATCAAACACAAAGAAATTATAATTCATTACAAATTCTAGCAGTTTTAGAATGAAACAATCATGTTCTTCATTCTCCTCCGAATTTCTATCCAATAAATATTTAATGGCCTGTAGGCCTTGTTTATGGTTGATAGTGGTGTATAAAGATTCCACATCGTTGGTAACCAGCCAGGTAGATTTATTGAGGCTTAAATGCTCTAATCTCTGTAACACCTGCATAATATCTTGGACATAGGATGGAAGCTCTTCCACATAATGGTGTAGCCTGTGATCCCCATATTCACTAGCTTTTTCAGTTAAACATCCTGTCCCCGACACAATGGGTCTGCCAGGAGGACTTTCTTTGTTATTATGACTGATACGATTGATAGTTATATAATTTCCCTGACAGAGTATAACAATAAGACATGCGGTCTGGGACCCGTGGTGTGTTAAGTACTAAGTAGTACTATTCTTAGCAGTTTAATACCTGTTACTCCCCCTATCGGGGGAGGTCTATATGGCCTTGATTTTCGGAACAGGGAGATGGAAGAAGATGCTTGGTCTGTCCTCCTACTTCAAATTTGGCCGAAACACAAGTGGCTGTCACAAAACAGTCCGGCCACGAAATCGATAGATTTAATAGATAGATCTATAGATTACATAGATCAATAGATGCAATATACATTTGATAGATACCAATTACATAGATCAAAAGATGCAATATACATTTGATAGATACGAATTACATAGATCAAAAGATGCAATACACATTTGATAGATACAAATTACATAGATCAAAAGATGCAATATACATTTGATAGATACAAATTACATAGATCAAAAGATGCAATATACATTTGATAGATATGAATTACATAGATCTAAAGATGCAATATACATTTGATAGATACGAATTACATCGATCAATAGATGCAATATACATTTGATAGATAAGAATTACATAGATCAATAGATGCAATATACATTTGATAGATACGAATTACATAGATTAAGATCAATAGATGCAATATACATTTGATAGATACGAATTACATCGATCAATAGATGCAATATACATTTGATAGATAAGAATTACATAGATCAATAGATGCAATATACATTTGATAGATACGAATTACATAGATTAAGATCAATAGATGCAATATACATTTGATAGATACGAATTACATGGATCAAAAGATGCAATATACATTTGATAGATACGAATTACATCAATAGATGCAATATACATTTGATAGATACGAATTACATAGATCAATAGATGCAATATACATTTGATAGATATAAATTAAATAGATCAAAAGATGCAATATACATTTGATAGATACGAATTCCATCGATCAATAGATGCAATATACATTTGATAGATACGAATTGTATAGATCAATAGATGCAATATACATTTGATAGATACGATTGATAGTTAGATAGATTTGATAGATAAATAGATAATTTGAAAGATAGGAGACGATACCTGCCAAGAAAGAGCTGCAGGGCAGAGAGGACGCTACCTGACTGGGAGTCCACTGAGACCAGCCCAGCTTGGGGAGATACAGCCGCTGGATTGACCCCGGTCTCAGCCATGATAGCCCTGGTCCCACTATTTGGAGGCAGATGGATCTATTCCTGCCAAGAAGCAGCCTGGCAGGGGGATTTATTCCTGCCTAGAAGCAGACAGGCAGATGGGACGATACCTGCCAAGAAAGAGCTGCAGGGCAGAGAGGACGCTACCTGACTGGGAGTCCACTGAGACCAGCCCAGCTGGGGGAGATACACCCGCTGGCTTGACCCCGGTCTCAGCAACTATATCTCTGGTCCCACTATCCGGTGGCCACCCCTGGGTTTGATCAGAGGAAGGGAGACCCCCTAGTGGAGTACCGCTACATCTGGTAGATGGAAAAAGAAGTTTGGACACCCAGTACAGGTCGTTCTGCTTCAGCCTTTTTATACGAGGGTCACCGACCCCAAACAGGCACGACAGCATGAAAGACCCCATCTGCCATGACATACTTTTGCACAATCGAGTACAGGTATGGCATCAATTTTAGGAATCCGGAGATAATTTTTAGGAACCGGGAGATGGAAAAAGATGCTTGGACACCCAGTACAGGTCGTTCTCCTTCAGCCTTTTTATACGAGGGTCCCCGACCCCAAACAGGCACGACAGCATGAAAGACCCCATCTGCCATGACTTACTTTTGCACAATCGAGTACAGGTATGGCATCGATTTTAGGAACCCGCAGATAATTTTTAGAAACCGGGAGATGGAAAAAGATGCTTGGACACCCAGTACAGGTCGTTCTCCTTCAGCCTTTTTATACGAGGGTCCCCGATCCCAAACAGGCACAACAGCATGAAAGCCCCCATCTGCCATGACTTACTTTTGCACAATCGAGTACTTGTATGGCATTGATTTTAGGAACCCGGAGATAATTTTTAGGAACCGGGAGATGAAAAAAAGATGCTTGGACACCCAGTACAGGTCGTTTTCCTACAGCCTTTTTATACGAGGGTCCCTGACCCCAAACAGGCACGACAGCATGAAAGACCCCATCTGCCATGACTTACTTTTGCACAATCGAGTACAGGTATGGCATCAATTTTAGGAACCCGGAGATAATTTTTAGGAACTGGAAGATGGAAAAAGATGCTTGTTCGGTCCTCCTACTTCAAATTTGGGGCACTGCGCGTGCAATCTACTGTGCTACCAGATATGAGTGGTGTGTTAAGTAGTACTACTCTTAACAATTTAATCACTGTTATGTGCCTTTTTTTGGTTTGGGTTTTGTAGCCACAGTGCAGCACCAGAGGCCAGAAAAATTAGGCATGTACAAATGCCTGAAAAATTAGGTATTGTTGCAGCCGCTGCTGTAGCAGCGGCCAGAAAAATTGATGTTTGTAAAACAGTTAGAAAGTGCTCTAAAACATTGCGGCTTGAACCCTAGTTGTTGACGGATAAGTCACGCAAGTCATCCGGAATTCGAAGATAAAATACAGCAGCGTGTGTACCATTTGTAGCCCAAGGCAGCTCATCTCATCAGGCCTTTTTTACTCTAATGTTGTAATAATTCCACAAAAATAAAGATGTTACTTTTCTGCTCATTGATTAGCAACTAGGTTGCTAGCAATTAAAAATAGGTGTGTTTCCAATTTCTAGCAGTCTAGAGGCAGACTTAACTCTATACTGCTTGAATGTTGGGAAAATATATTATAGTTCTATGCAAACACATTAACATTGTCTTGTTGCTAATGTTGTCCACACATGAACATATTAGAACAGTAAGAATGAATATGACTCTCAAGATTGCTAGCAAGAGAAAAAATACATTGCGCATAAAAAATGAAAAATTATAAGATTGTCTGAATTTTGAATTATAAACCTTACCAAGCGTTGGCAAAGGATATGAGTGCAAGTGTTCATGACAGGTAAGATTAATAAGGCAAGTTTGGATGGTACCTTGACAAAGCAGCTGATAGATCTGTGGCAGGTAGCGTGTATCTGGCGTACACGGAAGTGTCAGGCAGCAGCTGAGGTGACGTCACCGCCGATCAGCTGGAAGTGAGAGCGGAGCAGCGTCTTCGTGAAGATACTGGATATGCTTAAACAAAATTCTGCTTAGATTCAGAGAGGCTTGACAGAGCAGTATTACCTTCAATACCAAGCAATGAAGGTTATGTGGGTGTGCCTTATAAGGGGGAAGGTGAGTGAAAAGGAGGCTAGGAGGAACGGCTGTTAAAGGAACAGAGTATGTTACAGAGGGCCCCCTCAAAATGAACCACACCGGGGTTCAAGGATGAGGACGAAGTGGATTCCTCCGATGAAAGAGGGAAACCTGTCGAGGAGCTGACAAATTAACAGAGGGTTCCCAAGAGTCTTCTTCCGAAGGGTAGCCCTTCCAGTGCACCAGGTACTGTAAACGACCTGAAACTTTCCTAGAGTCCAGGATACTTTCCACTTCAAACTCATTATCAGGAGAGACAGGGAGTTGAATGGGAAGTGAGTTTGAACGTTCCCTCAGTTCTTTATATGGTTTCAACAAGTTGACATGAAAGGTGGGATGAATCTTATAAGCGCCCGGTAGATCCAGGGTAACAGCATTGGAATTAATAACAGCCTTGATCGGAAAAGGTCCAATATAGAACTTGTTTAACTTCCTAGAGGGCGTTGAGAGGCGAAGGTTTCTAGTGGATAACCAGACTAGGTCACCAATCATATAATTAGGAGCTGGTCTCCTTCTGAGGTCGTAATAAGTTTTTTGTCTGTCTTGGGCATGTTTAATATTCCCTGCTAATATGGAAAAAGTCTGCAATACTGTTGGTTGTATCGTTCACCACTGGACAAAGACTTTCTTGTTGAGGATTGCCGTGAAAAACCAGGTGGTATCCATAATTTGCGAAGAATGGAGTGGTTTTAATTGAAGAATGATAAGCATTATTATGTGCAAATTCTGCGAAGGGTAGTAGAGATGCCCAGTTGTCTTGATTTTGAGTTGTGAAACATCTGAGGTATTCTTCTAGCCACTGGTTAGTCCTCTCAGATTGCCCATTCGTTTGAGGATGGTAAGCCGTGCTCAAACGCCTTTCAATGCCTAGGGAGGCACAAAGATCTCTCCATAACCGGGAGGTAAATTGGCTACCTCTGTCAGTGGTTATGGAAAGAGGGAGTCCATGTAATTTTATTACATTGTTGATCAAAAGGGTTGCAGTCTCCATGGAGGTGGGCAATTTGTGGAACGGAATAAAATGAGACATTTTAGAGAAAAGGTCTACAACAACCAATATGGTGTTGTTATTGTTGGATTTTGGCAGTTCAACAATAAAGTCAGCCGCTATATGTGTCCAAGGCTTTTCAGGAATTGGAAGGGATAGTAGGTAACCAACTGGTTTACTTTTTTCAAGTTTACAAGTTGTACAAATCTCACATGTCTGTACATAATTTCTAATTTCAGAAATCATGTTTGGCCACCAGTAGGACCTTTTAGTGAGTTCTATGGTCCTTTGAACTCCAGGGTGTCCTGTTAATTGTGAGTCATGCATACTTTTAAGAATTTCTAACCTGAGGGAAGGTGGTATATAGAGTTTTTCGAATTTGTAGAAGAGTCCATCAGTTCCTGGTTAGCAATGTCTTTGGAACTGATGAATCTTTTAGTTGTTCCGTCTTGACACGAGAGTCATCGTTAAAGGCCAAGCCTAGGTTTTCCTGGAAACAGTTTTCTGGGATTATAGTTCCGTATTGGTTTGAAATATTTGGTTTTTCTGGGAGTCTGGAAAGGATATCAGCTTTGATATTCTTAGAGGCTGGCCTGTAGATTATGTTATAGTGGAATCTCGAGAAAAATAGACTCCATCTAACTTGTCTGGCAGTTAAAGTGCGGTGGGTCTTCAAGTACTGGAGGTTCCTGTGGTCGGTATAAATCTGTATTGGAACTTCAGTACTTTCTAGAAGGTGTCTCCAGTGTTCTAGAGCAGATTTCATTGCCAATAACTCTTTTTCTCCTATATGATAGTTAAGTTCGGAGACAGTTAGAACACGAGAGTAGTAAGCAATAGGGTGTAATGGTTCTTGTGGTATTGGTCGCTGGGAGAGGATTGCACCTATTGCATAATGAGAGGCATCCACCTCCAATACAAATGGAAGTTCTGGGTTTGGATAATTGAGTATAGGAGCTGTTGTAAAACATTTCTTAAGAAATTGGAAGACTAGATTAGTCTCATTAGTCCAGAGAAATGGTTTTTTGCTTTTTGTTAATTCTGTGAGGGGTTTAGCAATATTAGCGAAATTCTTTATAAATTTTCGATAAAAATTTGAAAAACCAAGGAATTACTGTACATCTCTTTATGTTTTAGGTATGGGCCAATTAAATATTGATAAGACTTTGTCAGTTTCCATGGACACGCCATTAGGAGTTATGTGATATCCCAAAAATGTGATATCTTGTGTGTGGAAAATACATTTTTCCAGTTTGACATAAGTGGTGAGCCTGTAGCCTGGAGAGGACGGCTCTGACTTGTTTTATGTGTTCTTGAATATTAGATGAATAAATAAGAATATCATCCAAATAAATAACCATTGAAGTGTCTAGTAAATCTCTGAATATGTCGTTTATGAACCTTTGAAAGGTTGCGGGGGCATTACATAGCCCAAACGGCATGACCGTATATTCATACAATCCATAGCGGGTTCTGAACGCGGTGAGCCATTCATCACCAGGTCTTATGCGTATGAGATTGTATGCTCCCCTCAAGTCCAGTTTAGTAAAGATGGTAGCGCCTTTTAACCTTTCAATAAGCTCTGGGATGAGGGGGAGGGGATACCTATTTTTTATGGTTCTCTTGTTCAACTCCCTGTAATCCACGATGGGGCGTAGGGTTTGGTCCTTGTTTCTTACAAAAAATATCCCTGCTCCTGCAGGTGAGGTGGAGGGTCTTATAAACCCTTTTTGAAGGTTCTCATTAATGTATTTTTTAAGATCTACTAGTTCAGCTTCAGATAGTGGGAATATGTGGCCGTAAGGAATATCAGACCCGGGTATTAAATCTATCGGACAATCGTAAGGTCTGTGCGGAGGTAGGCTTTCTGCCTCCTTTTTACTAAAAACCTGTTCAAAATCTAAGTATTCTGGGGGTATCTTAGATTCTGTTACTGCTAAGAGTGGAGTATGTGGAAAACAGGTGGTTTTACAATAGGTAGATGTAAAGTTTACCTTGTTTTCTACCCAACAAATAGTTGGTTGATGTACCCTTAACCATTGCAAACCCAAGACAATAGAGAAAATGGGTGAGGGAAGCACATCAAATGTGATGTATTCATGATGTTGATTGTGTGTTGTCATTAACAGTGGTACTGTTTGGTGTGTGATGGGACCGGAGACCAATTGTTGTCCATCAATAAGACGCACCATGACAGGTTTAATTTTTTTAATCAGTGGAATTTTATTTAATTTTACAAGTGCTAAATCAATATAAGAGGAGTATGCCCCAGAATCGATCACAGCTTCACAGCGGTGGCGGTGGTGGTCCCACTGCAGAGAAATGTGAATTAAACAGTTGGTTACTTGTGAGTTAGATAGTGATATGGTAACCTCAATGTTTTTTATCTTACCCCTCTTTGTTCTTTTAAGTAGTGGACAAGCGGAAACCTCATGTTCATTGGAGGCACAGTACATGCAAAGGTGATTTGCTTTACGTCTGTTTTTTTCTTCGGAGGTCAATGGTCCCCTGATATTTGCTATATCCATGGGTTCATCTGTGACTTTTACATGCTGTGATGTTGTTTTCATATTTGAGTATCTGGTATTTGTGTCATGGGAATACTTCTCCTGTTTTCTTTTTCTTATTCTATGATCAATTTTGATACTAAGCTGCATTAGAGCATCTAGTTCATCTGGCAGGTCAAGTCTGGCAAATTCATCTTTAATGGCTTCTGATAAGCCTAGCCTAAATTGGCTCCTAAGTGAGACTTGATTCCAACCTGAATCCATTTGCCAGATTTTGAACTCAGATATGTAATCCTCAACAGGTTTTTTGTTTTGTTTTAAATTTCTGAGTTTATTTTCTGCTGTGTGTTGTCTGTGGGGGTCTTCATAAAGAGATGACAGGGCAGTGATGAAGTTATCTAATGAATTTAATATAGGATTGTTTTGTTCATATAGTGAATATGCCCATGCTCTGGGTTTTCCCCTCAAATAGGATATTATAGTTAAAACTTTAATTTTATCTGTGGGGAAGGTTTTTGGTTTTAGGGTGATAAATAAAGTACAAGCATTAATAAACTGCCTAAAATGTTTCCTATCACCGCTAAACTTATCTGGGGGGCATACAGGTGGTTCTGGGTGTGAGTCACTGTGAGGTGGATTGGAACTAATCCCTTCTTTAATTATGTTCCTTAAAGTTTAGTTTTCCACCTGTAGTTCTCTTAAGCCCAGATTCAGCTGATCCACCTTTTGTCCAAGTGTGGCAACATAATTAGAGAGTTCCACAGGATCCATTATACCCCTTACATTTTTTCTGGCTTGGTATTCTGTAATAATTCCACAAAAATAAAGATGTTACTTTTCTGCTCATTGATTAGCAACTAGGTTGCTAGCAATTAAAAATAGGTGTGTTTCCAATTTCTAGCAGTCTAGAGGCAGACTTAACTCTATACTGCTTGAATGTTGGGAAAATATATTATAGTTCTATGCAAACACATTAACATTGTCTTGTTGCTAATGTTGTCCACACATGAACATATTAGAACAGTAAGAATGAATATGACTCTCAAGATTGCTAGCAAGAGAAAAAATACATTGCGCATAAAAAATGAAAAATTATAAGATTGTCTGAATTTTGAATTATAAACCTTACCAAGCGTTGGCAAAGGATATGAGTGCAAGTGTTCATGACAGGTAAGATTAATAAGGCAAGTTTGGATAGTACCTTGACAAAGCAGCTGATAGATCTGTGGCAGGTAGCGTGTATCTGGCGTACACGGAAGTGTCAGGCAGCAGCTGAGGTGACGTCACCGCCGATCAGCTGGAAGTGAGAGCGGAGCAGCGTCTTCGTGAAGATACTGGATATGCTTAAACAAGATTCTGCTTAGATTCAGAGAGGCTTGACAGAGCAGTATTACCTTCAATACCAAGCAATGAAGGTTATGTGGGTGTGCCTTATAAGGGGGAAGGTGAGTGAAAAGGAGGCTAGGAGGAACGGCTGTTAAAGGAACAGAGTATGTTACAGAGGGCCCCTCTCAAAATGAACCACACCGGGGTTCAAGGATGAGGACGAAGTGGATTCCTCCGATGAAAGAGGGAAACCTGTCGAGGAGCTGACAAATTAACAGAGGGTTCCCAAGAGTCTTCTTCCGAAGGGTAGCCCTTCCAGTGCACCAGGTACTGTAAACGACCTGAAACTTTCCTAGAGTCCAGGATACTTTCCACTTCAAACTCATTATCAGGAGAGACAGGGAGTTGAATGGGAAGTGAGTTTGAACGTTCCCTCAGTTCTTTATATGGTTTCAACAAGTTGACATGAAAGGTGGGATGAATCTTATAAGCGTCCGGTAGATCCAGGGTAACAGCATTGGAATTAATAACAGCCTTGATCGGAAAAGGTCCAATATAGAACTTGTTTAACTTCCTAGAGGGCGTTGAGAGGCGAAGGTTTCTAGTGGATAACCAGACTAGGTCACCAATCATATAATTAGGAGCTGGTCTCCTTCTGAGGTCGTAATAAGTTTTTTGTCTGTCTTGGGCATGTTTAATATTCCCTGCTAATATGGAAAAAGTCTGCAATACTGTTGGTTGTATCGTTCACCACTGGACAAAGACTTTCTTGTTGAGGATTGCCGTGAAAAACCGGGTGGTATCCATAATTTGCGAAGAATGGAGTGGTTTTAATTGAAGAATGATAAGCATTATTATGTGCAAATTCTGCGAAGGGTAGTAGAGATGCCCAGTTGTCTTGATTTTGAGTTGTGAAACATCTGAGGTATTCTTCTAGCCACTGGTTAGTCCTCTCAGATTGCCCATTCGTTTGAGGATGGTAAGCCGTGCTCAAACGCCTTTCAATGCCTAGGGAGGCACAAAGATCTCTCCATAACCGGGAGGTAAATTGGCTACCTCTGTCAGTGGTTATGGAAAGAGGGAGTCCATGTAATTTTATTACATTGTTGATCAAAAGGGTTGCAGTCTCCATGGAGGTGGGCAATTTGTGGAACGGAATAAAATGAGACATTTTAGAGAAAAGGTCTACAACAACCAATATGGTGTTGTTATTGTTGGATTTTGTCCAAGTGTGGCAACATAATTAGAGAGTTCCACAGGATCCATTATACCCCTTAAATTTTTTCTGGCTTGGTATTCTGTAATAATTCCACAAAAATAAAGATGTTACTTTTCTGCTCATTGATTAGCAACTAGGTTGCTAGCAATTAAAAATAGGTGTGTTTCCAATTTCTAGCAGTCTAGAGGCAGACTTAACTCTATACTGCTTGAATGTTGGGAAAATATATTATAGTTCTATGCAAACACATTAACATTGTCTTGTTGCTAATGTTGTCCACACATGAACATATTAGAACAGTAAGAATGAATATGACTCTCAAGATTGCTAGCAAGAGAAAAAATACATTGCGCATAAAAAATGAAAAATTATAAGATTGTCTGAATTTTGAATTATAAACCTTACCAAGCGTTGGCAAAGGATATGAGTGCAAGTGTTCATGACAGGTAAGATTAATAAGGCAAGTTTGGATAGTACCTTGACAAAGCAGCTGATAGATCTGTGGCAGGTAGCGTGTATCTGGCTTACACGGAAGTGTCAGGCAGCAGCTGAGGTGACGTCACCGCCGATCAGCTGGAAGTGAGAGCGGAGCAGCGTCTTCGTGAAGATACTGGATATGCTTAAACAAGATTCTGCTTAGATTCAGAGAGGCTTGACAGAGCAGTATTACCTTCAATACCAAGCAATGAAGGTTATGTGGGTGTGCCTTATAAGGGGGAAGGTGAGTGAAAAGGAGGCTAGGAGGAACGGCTGTTAAAGGAACAGAGTATGTTACAAATGTATCGCACAATGTCAGTCCCTTCGGGATCCATCCCTCATTCATTTTAATAAAGGTGAGATAATCAAGACTTTTTTGACCTAGGCGACTTCTCTTCTCAGTGACAATACCTCCTGCTGCACTGAAGGTCCTTTCTGACAAGACACTTGAAGCGGGGCAGGCCAGAAGTTCGATTGCAAATTAGGATAGCTTAGGCCACAGGTCAAGCATGCACACCCAGTAGTCAAGGGGTCCATTGCTCCTCAGAGTGTCTAGATTCACAGTTAATGCTAGGTAGTCTGCTACCTGTCGGTTGAGTCTTTTTTTGAGGCTGGAGGCAGTGGCGATGCATAGGAGTTAAAAAGGTCCGCATGTACTGCATAACCAACACGTCTGGAAAGCGTCCTGTCCTTGCCGGCGTGGTCATGGGAGGAGGAGGAAGATTACTTTCATCTATTCCCCTGTTAGATTCCCGTTGTGCTGTGACACACTTTTTAATTTATTTTTGAACTTTTAAATTTATTTTTGAACAGCTCCATCCTTTCCGATTTGCGGGAATTCTGTAACATTTCAGTAACTTTATGCTTATACCGGGGGTCTAGTAGTGTGGACACCCAGTACAGGTCTTTCTCCTTCAGCTTTTTTATATGAGGGTCCCTCAACAGGCACGACAGCATGAAAGACCCCATTTGCACAAGGTTGGATGCCGAGCTAATCATGTCCCGTTCCTCGTCCTCACGGATCACACTGAAGGTATCTTCTTCCCCCCAGCCACTTACAACACCACGGGTACCAGATAGGTGACAACAATGAGCACCCTGGGATACCTGTTGTGCTTGGTCTTCCTCCTCCTCCTCAAAGCCACATTCCTCCTCTGACTCCTCTTCCTCACAATCCTCTTCCTGCGTTGCTACAGGTCCAGCAAGCGATGCTGATTCGGCTGTTTCTGGTGGTGATGGAGACCACAACTCTTCCTCTTCACGCTAATCTATGGCCTGATCCAGCACTCTTCACAGGGCACGCTCCAGGAAGAAAACAAATGGTATGATATCGCTGATGGTGCCTTCGGTGCGACTGACTAGGTTTGTCACCTCCTCAAAAGGACGCATAAGCCTACAGGCATTGCTCATGAGCGTCCAGTAACGTGGCAAAAAAATCCACCGCTCCCGAGAGGCTGTCCTAGCACCCCGGTCATACAAATACTCGTTAACAGCTTTTTCTTGTTGGAGCAGGCGGTCGAACATTAGGAGTGTTGAATTCCAAGTTGTCGGGCTGTCGCAAATCAAGCGCCTCACTGGCAGGTTGTTTCGCCGCTGTATATCTGATAAGTGCGCCATGGCTGTGTAGGAACGCCTGAAATGGCCACACACCTTCCTGGCCTGCTTCAGGATGTCCTGTAAGCCTGGGTACTTATGCACAAAGCGTTGTACAATCAGATTACACACATGTGCCATGCACGGCACATGTGTTAACTTGCCCAATTTCAATGCAGCCACCAAATTACTTCCATTGTCAGAAACAACTTTGCCAATCTCCAGTTGGTGTGAAGTCAGCCACTGATCCACCTGTGCATTCAGGGCAGACAGGAGTGCTGGTGCGGTGTGACTCTCGGCTTTCAGGCAAGTCAACCCAATGACGGCGTGACACTGCCATATCCGGGATGTTGAATAGTACCTGGGGAGCTGGGGGGTGCCGTTGATGTGGAGCAAGATGCAGCAGCAGCAGAGGACTCAGCCGAGGAAGAGGTTATGGAAGAGGATGGAGTAGGAGGAGTAGAGGAGGTAGCAGCAGGCCTGCCTGCAAGTCTTGGCGGTGTCACCAACTCCTCTGCAGAGCCACGCATTCCATGCTTGTCAGCCGTCAGCAGGTTTACCCAATGCACAGTGTAGGTGATATACCTGCCCTGACCATGCTTTGCAGACCAGCTAACAGTGGTCAGATGGACCCTTGCACCAACGCTGTGTGCCAGACATGCCATTACTTCCTTTCGCACAATCGAGTACAGGTTGGGGATTGCCTTTTGTGAAAAGAAATTTCGTCTGGGTACCTTCCACTGCGGTGTCCCAATAGATACAATTTTTTTGAACGCCTCAGACTCCACCAGCTTGTATGGTAAAAGCTGGCGGGCTAAGAGTTCAGGCAAGCCAGCTGTCAGACACCGGGCAAGGGGGTGACTTTGGGAAATTGGCTTCTTACACTCAAACATGTCCTTGACAGACACCTGACTGTGGGCAGATGACCAGGAACTGCTACGTAAGAGAGACTGAGTGGAGGATGGTTGAGAGGGGGCAAGGAGGACAGCAGTGGTTGACGTGGCTGAAGATGCTGGACCAGGAGGAGGATGGCGGCTTTGAGTTTGTGTGCTGCTTCTACTAATGTGTTCATCCCATCGGCGTTTGTGATGTGAGACCATGTGCCTTCGCAAAGCAGTTGTACCTAGGTGGGTGTTGGACTTCCCACGACACGAGTTTCTTTTGGCACAGGTTGCAAATGGCATCGCTGTTGTCAGAGGCAGACACACACAAAAAATGCCACACTGCTGAGCTCTGCGATGGCGGCATTCTGGCTCGCCCGGGTGCCGATGCATGCTGTCTGACTGTGCCACTAGCTCCTTGCGACAACCTCCCCCTGCTTCCAACTGGTCTCCTCCTCTCTGTCTTCCCATCTAAACATTCCCCCTCTTCTTCTTCTCTTCTAGCGGGCACCCACGTGACATCCACGGGCGCATCATCATCAACCGCTTCACTTGTATCTGACAAATCAACAAAGGAAGCAGCAGCGGGTACAACATCACCATCATCATCACACCGTAGTCCATGTCTGTAATGCTGCCTGACTGAGACATATCACTGTTATCTACATCCTCTGTCAATGATGGTTGCGAATCACTCATTTCTAACTCCTCTGACAGATCAAGTGAAGGGGCTGTGGTGCTAGTGTTGGTGGTGGTGGCAGGCGGGCGAGTGGCCCTGGTCACTTGAGAGGTGCCCGCAGCTAAGCTGGAGGTGGATGGTGCATCAAGGTTAGGAGCGGAAGCTGTAGAAGATTGGGTGTCCTGTGTTAGCCATTCAACTAGGTCCTCCTCAGAACTTTTCGCATTCATGGCACGTGGCCTCTGAACACTGTGCATTATTGTAGGGTCAAAGGGAATCATAGCACCACAACCACAACGGCACCTGTGGGGTGGCCTGCCTCTGCCTGTCATTTAAAAAAAAAAAATATGAGTGGTGCCACTGGGCAAGTGGGCACAGTATACACTGTGAGCCTGACACAAAAAAAGCAGACTGATGTTTCACAATCCAAAAAGTTTATTTTTTTTAAATGTACACTTACACTACTATTAAACAAGATATGAGTGGTGGCACTGGGCAAGTGGGCACAGTATACGCTGTGAGCCTGACACAAAAAAGCAGACTGATGTTTCACAATCCAAAACGTTTATTTTTTTTAAATGTACACTTACACTACTATTAAACAAGATATGAGTGGTGGCACTGGGCAAGTGGGCCCAGTATATGCTGTGAGCCTGACACAAAAAAGCAGACTGATGTTTCACAGTCAAAAATGTTTATTTTTTAAATATTTAAACTACTGTTACAACAAATATGAGTGGTGCCACTAACTTGGCAAGTGGGCCTGGCACACACGCTGGCAGGCAGGCAAATGCAATAAGATTACAATAGCAGACTGATGTTTCACAGTCCAAAAAGTTTTTTTAAAAAAATATTTAAATTACTGTTATAAAAAATATGATTGGGGGCACTAGTTGGCAAGTGGGCTTGGCACAAACGCTGGCAGGCAGGCAACTGCAATTAGATTACACTAGCTGAATGATTTTTCACAGTCAAAATCATTTTTTTTTAAATATTTACAGTACTGTTATAACAAATATGATTGGTGGCACTAGTTGGCAAGTGGGCCTGGCACACACGCTGGCAGGCAGGCAACTGCAATTCGATTGCACTAGCAGACTGATGTTTCACAGTCAAAAAAGTTTTTTTTTTTAAATATTTACACTACTGTTACAACAAATATGAGTGGTGCCACTAACTTGGCAAGTGAGCCTGGCACACACGCTGGCAGGCAGGCAGGCAGGCAACTGCAATTAGATTACACTAGCTGACTGATGTTTCACAGTTTCACAGTCAACAAAGTTTTTTTTAAAATATTTACAATACTGTTATAACAAATATGATTGTTGGCACTAGTTGGCAAGTGGGTCTGGTATACATGCTAGCTGGCCGGCAGGCAGGCAACTGCAATTCGATTGCACTAGCAGACTGATGTTTCACAGTCAAAATTATTTTTTTTAAAATATTTACACTACTGTTACAACAAATATGAGTGGTGCCACTAACTTGGCAAGTGGGCCTGGCACACATGCTGGCAGGCAGGCAGGCAGGCAACTTCAATTAGATTACACTAACAGGCTGATGTTTCACTGTCAAAAAAGTTTTTTTTAAAATATTTACACTACTGTTATAACAAATATGATTATTGGCACTAGTTGGAAAGTGGGCCTGGCACACATGCTGGCAGGCAGGCAACTGCAATTAAATAACACTAGTAGACTGAAGTAAATTTTTTAAAAAAAATTTACACTAATGTTACAACAGATAGGAGTGGTGGCACTGAGGATGGAAGTGGGGCACAGTATATGCTGGGAGTCTGACACACAGACTGGCACTAGTGGCAGGCTGGCCTGGCAACTGCATTTAAATAACACTAGCAGACTGATGTAAAAGGTTTTTTTTTTTACAAAATTTACACTAATGTTACAACAGATAGGAGTGGCAGCACTGAGGTTGGAACTAGGCACAGTATATGCTGGGAGCCTGACACACAGGCTTGCACTAGTGGCAGGCTGGCCTGGCAACTAAAATTAAATAACACTAGCAGACTGATGTAAAAGTTTTTTTTTACAAAAGTTACACTAATGTTACAACAGATATGAGTGGTGGCACTGAGGATGGAAGTAGACACAGTATATGCTGGGAGCCTGACACACAGGCTGGCACTAGTGGCAGGATGGCCTGGCAACTACAATTATATAACACTAGCAGACTGATGTAAAAGTTTTTTATAAAACAATTTACACTAATGTTACACCAGATATGAGTGGTGGAAAACCACTTAGGCCAATTAGGCACAGTATATGCTGTGGGCCTGACACACAGGCCTGATGGAAAATGAAATTAGATTACACTAGCAAACTGATGTAAAAGGTTTTTTTTTTTTTTAAAATTTACACTAATGTTACACCAGATATGAGTGGTGGCACAGAGCAATTAATCACAGTACATGCTGTGGGCCTGACACACAGGCCTGATGGAAAATGAAATTAGATTACAATAGCAAACTGATGTAAAAGTTTTTTTAAAAAAATGTATACTAATGTTACACCAGATATGAGTGGTGGCACAGAGCAATTAATCACAGTATATGCTGTGGGCCTGACACACAGGCCTGATGGATAAATGAAATTAGATTACACTAGCAAACTGATGTAAAAGTTTTTTTTTTTTTTTAAATTTACACTAATGTTACACCAGATATGAGTGGTGGCACAGAGCAATTAATCACAGTATATGCTGTGGGCCTGACACACAGGCCTGATGGAAAATGAAATTAGATTACACTAGCAAACTGATGTAAATGTTTTTTTTTTTTTAAATTTACACTAATGTTACACCAGATATGAGTGGTGGCACAGAGCAATTAATCACAGTATATGCTGTGAGCCTGACACACAGGCCTGATGGAAAATGAAATTAGATTACACTAGCAAACTGATGTAAAAAATTTTTTTTTTAAATTTACACTAATGTTACACCAGATATCAGTGGTGGCACAGAGCAATTAATCACAGTATATGCTGTGGGCCTGACACACAGGCCTGATGGAAAATGAAATTAGATTACAATAGCAAACTGATGTAAAAGTTTTTTAAAAAATTTTTTATACTAATGTTACACCAGATATGAGTGGTGGCACAGAGCAATTAATCACAGTATATGCTGTGGGCCTGACACACAGGCCTGATGGAAAATGAAATTAGATTACACTAGCAAACTGATGTAAAAGTTTTTTTTTTTTTAAATTTACACTAATGTTACACCAGATATCAGTGGTGGCACAGAGCAATTAATCACAGTATATGATGTGGGCCTGACACACAGGCCTAATTGAAAATGAAATTAGATTACAATAGCAAACTGATGTAAAAGTTTTTCTTTTAAATTTACACTAATGTTACACCAGATATCAGTGGTGGCACAGAGCAATTAATCACAGTATATGCTGTGAGCCTGACACACAGGCCTGATGGAAAATGAAATTAGATTACACTAGCAAACTGATGTAAAAGTTTTTTTTTTTTAAATTTACACTAATGTTACACCAGATATGAGTGGTGGCACAGAGCAATTAATCACAGTATATGCTGTGAGCCTCACACACAGGCTGACAGGCAGGCAAATGCAATTAGATTACAAAAAAAAAAAAAGACTGAAGTTCTAGCCCTAAAAAGGGCTTTTTTGGCTGAAGTTCTAGCCCTAAAAAGGGCTTTTTGGGGTGCTGTCCTTACAACAGAGATTAGATGAGTCCTTCAGGACTGTAGTGGACACTGAATACACTAGCCTAGCTATCAATTTCCCTATAAAATCACTAGCAGCAGCACTAACCCTCCTCTCACTAAGAATGCAGGATCGTAATGAATCTAAAATGGCTGCTGCCCAGGAGCTGGGAGGGTCTGGGAGGGAGTGTCTGCTGCTGATTGGCTCAAATGTGTCTGCAGACTGTGAGATACAGGGTCAAAGTTTCCTCAATGATGACGAATAGGGGGCAGATCGAACATTGCATATGTTCACCCGCCACGGCGAACGCGAACAAGCTAAGATTGCCGGGAACTGTTCTCCAGCAAACTGTTTGCGACATCACTACATATATTTATGTGGCAAAAACAATCAACCTATGCGCTCAAAGGCGACCTCCTTCAAGCGTACAGCTGTTATTAAACCCAGTCGGCCGATTTCTGACTGTATCCCTATTGCTAATCAACATACATCAAAGTTGATTCAAGCTGGTCACTTATTCGACACTGAGTGTATCATATAGTATATTTAGTATATTCAGTATGTTCAACACTATAATTCTGCAGTTTATATAATATATCTTAGTTAGCTGGCTATTCAGTCTCCAACTAATCACCATAACAATGACAGGCTACAGAATGTAACTATATCCTATTTGTAACAGATGTATTGTTTTTCCGCCAGCTTGTTTTCGAGTTAAAATTATTGTTTTACTCCACAATTGCGTCCCTCATAGCCCCGCCCACCGATGCGTTTCATCACTCGTGCGTGACTTTTTCAGGGCTTAGGGGCGGTCTCAGCCATCTTAGTTTCTCTTATAGGCAGATGTTGCCATGGTAATCAATTTAGTTGACAGCAGTGTTTAACTGCCTGGTGTCGACATCAAATTCATGCAGGTCCGCAGAGGGTGCTCATATTTATTTAGGACATATTGATTATTCTCAGTCTATATGTGTCAGGGTTTTCTATCACTCAGTATTCCCTGCAAATAAAATGGGTTTTAAGTATAGGACCTCAACTGCAGCAAGGTGGTGTGGAGAGGTGAATGTGTGATCCTGCTGTAATAGGTGGAGGCAGCATAGAGTGCAGTATCAAACAATTCACTTCACATTAATGTTTGGTTCAGGTGGTCAATAGCTGAGACAGGTGAGCTTTAGGCTCTACTCAGTACTGCTCCACTGTACCTAGATAAGTTATTGAGCAATTGCTAAACACCCAGGTTATGTGTTAGAGATAATAATCATATAACTACTTTAAATAAGAATCATCAATCTACAGTATTCTTCCTAACAATGTCTTAGTGAATATCATGAATATGATAGATTAAATGTGGCTCCTACTAAATCTTATGGCAGGTAGATAAGCATTTCCTATAGCAGTGCATGATAAAGTTGTTATAACATAACGGAGTAGTTTCACATTTGATAATTGTGGTTTAATCGGAAGCGCAACTTAACGACTAAGTTTAGAAGTAAATACAGGTTCGAAAGGATAAGCAGTTAGTTGTCTGCTTTACTTGTAATGGTGAGGGTTGTTTGTTCCTGTTGCCGTGCTGGGAGTGCTCCGGTCGCAGTCTGAGCGAGCGTTGGCGTGTGACGTCACCGCTAGGTCAGTGAGTGGAGAGGAGCGGCTGAGAGAGCGGAGCAGGCTGAATTCAATTATCCTCAGTAAGAGTTGCAGTAGAGTTAACAGCTTAATGCAGAAATAACCAAGCACTGAATATGAGGACCTGTGTTGCTATTTAGGGTAATGTGTGGGAGGTGCCGTAGTAAATGTGAAAGATCAATATATCCAAAGGATAGGTTAGAGAAGCAAGCCAGAAGAAGTAATATGACAATATGTTTCACAAGATCTTATATTAAATTGTCTGTATATGTCTATTAATGTCCACAGAAATTGGATGTCTAAAGAGGATTTCAGTATTGGCTGTTTGTGTTTTGGAAATATATGTCATATTCCTATACAGGAAAGCATTCCTGAAATGTTATTTATATCATACAATGGGGTTTTAGCTGATACAATCACCTTTAAACAATCCTCATTTTGGTTTACTATTAATGCACTCCAGGATGTATATCCGGTATATACACCTGTAGATATTTATTTGCATATCATATATTATCAGCATTATCATAATAGAGAATATCAGTCAGATCTCAAAAATTAATGACTATTCAGGGTATTTTTTGTACTTATTCCATAGAGTTTTAGAGTATGTTTTGCAAATTATGTTATATTAAAACAGCCTACTGGGTATTTTTTCAACCCTGATCGCTTTCAATTATTGGCATACTGGGGTACTATCAGACAGATATTATGGAATTTCTGTATTTATCCAAGAAAACATTTATATGATATTGCTTCATTTAGCCCTTTTGGTGCTGCTGATTGCAGTTCATGGATCCATCTGCATTCCTTTTGCAGCAATATTTTATTAAAGTCACCTCTTCTGCCTTTTAATTTAAGCTGTTCAATTGCAAAAAACTTAATATCATATTTGGCATCTGCATGGGATATATTCATATGCTGGGCTATTGGTACTGATCTATTCCATTTAATATCACCAATGTGTTCCAAAATCCTGGTTCTTAACTCCCTGGAGGTCTCTCCCACATAGATCAAATTACATTTGCACATTGCAACATAAATCACAATATTGGATCTATAATTCATGAATGTTTTTATCTCGTACTTTGCATTTGTATTGGGATTTGTAAACCATTTTGTTGGGATTATGTTTCTACATGCTTTGCAATGTCCGCATTTTAACCTTTGGTTTCTCTAAGCCATGTTCTTGGTTTTGGTATCGAATAATGGCGAGATCTTTTAGATTTTGTGATCTTCTGTTTGTAATTAGTTTTTGTTTTGTTATTACCTCGAGTAGGTCAAGATCGTCTGTCAGTACATGCCAATGTTTCTTAAAAATCGGACGTATTTTATGATTGTTGTCATCAAAAGTGCCTATAACTCTTATGGATTGTTTCTTTCTCTGTATTGGTGTGCAACCTATTGTGGTGTTTCTTAGTAAAGATCTTCGGTCTGAGGCTTTTGCTCTTTGATAGGTTTTCTTGAGACATTGGTTAGGGTAACCCCTTTCTTTGAACCTTTTTCTTAGTTTGAGTGCCTCTTTCTCAAAGTCCTCATCTTTAGTATAGTTTCTCCTAGCCCTTAGGTACTGTCCTGTTGATATGCCTAATTTTTTATTCTTTGGGCGAAAACTTTTCCATTCAAGTAGGCTATTAGTTGATGTGCTCTTTCTATACAATTTAGTGTTCATAACACCATCATTATCTTTGATAATCAATAAATCCAAGAATGCAATTCTTGTTTCATCTACTGTGTGTGTATACTTCATTCAGTAAATGTTGTTATTTAACCATTTCATGAAGTCTAGAAAATCATTTTTTGTGCCGGACCATAGTATTTGCACATCATCGATATACCTTAAATATAAATCCATATACTTCATATATGGATTGACATCCTGATTTAGTATGCTCATTTGTTCTATCCAACCCAGAAAAAAGTTGGCATATATGGGTGCGCAGCAAGTGCCCATCGCTGTTCCCCTTTTTTGAACATATATTTTGTTATCGAAAAGAAAAGCACCATGTTTTTACATTAGCGATGAGAATTTTATAGCAAGATGGCAAAAGATATTAACAAAGTGTTCTTTAGACCTTATTCAAGTAACATTAGAGTATGAAAAGAAACAATATGATCAGTTGACTAAGCTAGTTGAAGATGCTAAAGTACAAGCAAACAAATATATCACACACAAGGAATTTGATTGACTTGATCAAAAACTTTAATTCCATATTGACAAATTAAAGGAAGAATTAAAGGAGGAATTAAGTGAAATGAAAAATAGAAAACTACAAAGAGACTGGTCAGATCTCCAGAAAGGGAACATATATAAAAATAACTATACAAGAAGAAACCCAAGATATAACACTGAAAATCAGGAGAGCAAGACTAAACAGCAAGAAAGCTCAGCAAGTGAATCAGATACACCTGAAGAGGAACTAACACCCATAGTATCAGGGGGTAGCACAGTCGCACTAAATGAACCTGCAATTACACATATTTTTTTAGAGAAAGATCTGTTCCCCCGTAGGAGAACACCAAGAACAAGGCAACAGTACAGGGGCAGAGGATACAACAAACAGAAATGAATAACACAGATTTTCAAATAATACATTTGGCTAATATTCCCCTGAGAAAAGAACACCACACATTATTAGAAAAAGGACTATCTTTTATACCAACAGCGAGATACAGCAAGTTTGATTGGGTTAAAGACACACATCTATTTGCCAGGAAACTGGCATTACATAAATTCCATAAAAATATGAACCAAAACAAATTGAATGACTTAGGGATTGAAACAGAGGATAATGAAATGGTCCAGGTCATGCTGGAATTATTAAATGAAAATGATAATCCTTTAGATAATGCTGATAAAAGTGTGGTAAAAGGCAAAAGTACATTTATGCCAATGATATTGAAATACCCAATGATAGATACATTTGTGGCCCTAGTAACGACTGAACTTGAAACACTAGACACTAAAAGTGTAACCAGTAAAAACTTAAGCTACAAAGAAAAAACAGCACTGACTGAACTAAAAAATAATCCTGACATTACAGTCAAAAGTGCAGACAAGGGCGGTAATACAGTTATCATGAAGAATGACAAATATTTAAAAATGTGTAAGGACATACTTGATAATAGTGAAAACTATTATGTCATCAGAACCGACCCTACAGAGAGATTTACAGATGAATTAACATCAATGCTGGATTGGGGATTCAATGAAAGATTAATCACTAATTATGAACATCAATACATGATTAATAAACTGGCAAGAATAGCCACATTTTATAGTCTCCCCAAGGTACACAAAAATCTAACTGACCCTCCAGGTAGGCCCATTGTATCGGGCAATGGGTGCCTCACAGAAAAAGTCAGTATTTTCCCAGATAAAAAACCTAGGAAATTTGTACACACCATGATATCATATGTACAGGACACAAAGGATGTACTAAATCACTTAGGCCTAGATTTAGAGTTGGGCGGTAGCCGTGAAAACCAGCGTTAGAGGTTCCTAACGCTGGTTTTTACCGCCCTCTGGTATTTGGAGTCAGTCAGGAAAGGGTCTAACGCTCACATTCCAGCCGCGACTTTTCCATACCGCAGATCGCCTTACGTCATTTGCGTATCCTATCTTTTCAATGGGATCTTTCTAACGCCGGTATTTAGAGTCGTGGCTGAAGTGAGCATTAGAAATCTAACGACAAAACTCCAGTCGCAGAAAAAAGTCAGTAGTTAAGAGCTTTCTGGGCTAACGCCAGTTTATAAAGCTCTTAACTACTGTGCTCTAAAGTACACTAACACCCATAAACTACCTATGTACCCCTAAACCAAGGTCCCCCCACATCGCCGCCACTCGATTAATTTTTTTAACCCCTAATCTGCCGACCGCCACCTACGTTATCCTTATGTACCCCTAATCTGCTGCCCCTAACACCGCCGACCCCTATATTATATTTATTAACCCCGAATCTGCCCCCTCAACATCGCCTCCACCTGCCTACACTTATTAACCCCTAATCTGCCGAGCGGACCGCACCGCTACTATAATAAAGTTATTAACCCCTAATCCGCCTCACTCCCGCCTCAATAACCCTATAATAAATAGTATTAACCCCTAATCTGCCCTCCCTAACATCGCCGACACCTAACTTCAATTATTAACCCCTAATCTGCCGACCGAATCTCGCCGCTACTGTAATAAATGGATTAGCTAAGTCTAACCCTAACACTAACACCCCCTAAGTTAAATATAATTTAAATCTAACTAAATAAATTAACTCTTATTAAATAAATTATTCCTATTTAAAGCTAAATACTTACCTGTAAAATAAACCCTAATATAGCTACAATATAAATTATAATTATATTATATCTATTTTAGGATTTATATTTATTTTACAGGCAACTTTGTAATTATTTTAACCAGGTACAATAGCTATTAAATAGTTAAGAACTATTTAATAGCTACCTAGTTAAAACACCTAAGTTACAATTAAACCTAACACTACACTATCAATAAATTAATTAAATACAATACCTACAATTATCTACAATTAAACCTAACACTACACTATCAATAAATAAATTAAATACAATTCCTACAAATAAATACAATGAAATAAACTAACTAAAGTACAAAAAATAAAAAAGAACTAAGTTACAAAAAATAAAAAAATATTTACAAACATTAGAAAAATATTACAACAATTTTAAACTACTTACACCTATTCTAAGCCCCCTAATAAAATAACAAAGACCCCCAAAATAAAAAAATGCCCTACCCTATTCTAAATTACAAAAGTTCAAAGCTCTTTTACCTTACCAGCCCTTAAAAGGGCCCTTTGCTCTTTTGCCTGTAAAAAAAAAACCATACAATACCCCCCCAACATTACAACCCACCACCCACATACCCCTAATCTAACCCAAACCCCCCTTAAATAAACCTAACACTAAGCCCCTGAAGATCTTCCTACCTTGTCTTCACCTCACCAGGATCACCGATCGGTCCAGAAGAGGGTCCAAAGTCTTGATCCAAGCCCAAGCGGGGGGCTGAAGAGTGACGTCCATCCTCGGGCTGAAGCCTGGATCCAAGCGGCAAATGAAGAAGTCCATCTTCGGGAAGAAATCTTCATCCTATCCAGGCAGAAGAGGACATCCAGACCGGCAAACATCTTCATCCAAGCCGCATCTTCTATGTTGTTCCATCGGATGACGAGCGGCTGATCTTGAAGACCTCCGGCGCGGATCCATCCTCTTCGTTCGACGTCCAACTGAAGAATGAAGGTTCCTTTAAGGGACGTCATCCAAGATGGCGTCCGTCGAATTCCGATTGGCTGATAGGATTCTATCAGCCAATCGGAATTAAGGTAGGAAAATTCTGATTGGCTGATGGAATCCGATCAGCCAATCAGATTGAGCTTGCATTCTATTGGCTGATCGGAACAGCCAATAGAATGCAAGCTCAATCTGATTGGCTGATTGGATCAGCCAATCGGATTGAAATTGAATCTGATTGGCTGATTCCATCAGCCAATCAGAATTTTCCCTACCTTAATTCCGATTGGCTGATAGAATCCTATCAGCCAATCGGAATTCGAGGGACGCCATCTTGGATGAAGTCCCTTAAAGGAACCTTCATTCTTCAGTTGGACGTCGAACGAAGAGGATGGATCCGCGCCGGAGGTCTTCAAGATCAGCCGCTCGTCATCCGATGGAACAACATAGAAGATGCGGCTTGGATGAAGATGTTTGCCGGTCCGGATGTCCTCTTCTGCCCGGATGATAGGATGAAGATTTCTTCCCGAAGATGGACTTCTTCATTTGCCGCTTGGATCCAGACTTCAGCCCGAGGATGGACGTCACTCTTCAGCCCCCCGCTTGGGCTTGGATCAAGACTTCGGACCCTCTTCTGGACCGATCGGTGATCCGTGAAGCGGTGAGGTGAAGACAAGGTAGGAAGATCTTCAGGGGCTTAGTGTTAGGTTTATTTAAGGGGGGTTTGGGTTAGATTAGGGGTATGTGGGTGGTGGGTTGTAATGTTGGGGGGGGTATTGTATGTTTTTTTTTTACAGGCAAAAGAGCTGAATTCTTTGGGGCATGCCCCGCAAAGGGCCCTTTTAAGGGCTGGTAAGGTAAAAGAGCTTTGAACTTTGTAATTTAGAATAGGGTAGGGCATTTTTTTATTTTGGGGGGTCTTTGTTATTTTATTAAGGGGCTTAGAGTAGGTGTAATTAGTTTAAAATTGTTGTAATATTTTTCTAATGTTTGTAAATATTTTTTTATTTTTGTAACTTAGTTCTTTTTTACTTTTGGTACTTTAGTTAGTTTATTTCATTGTATTTATTTGTAGGAATTGTATATAATTTATTTATTGATAGTGTAGTGTTAGGTTTAATTGTAGACAATTGTAGGTATTGTATTTAATTAATTTATTGATAGTGTAGTGTTAGGTTTAATTGTAACTTAGGTTAGGATTTATTTTACAGGTAATTTTGTAATTATTTTAACTAGGTAGCTATTAAATAGTTCTTAACTATTTAATAGCTATTGTACCTGGTTAAAATAATTACAAAGTTGCCTGTAAAATAAATATTAATCCTAAAATAGCTACAATATAATTATAATTTATATTGTAGCTATATTAGGGTTTATTTTATAGGTAAGTATTTAGCTTTAAATAGGAATAATTTATTTAATAAGAGTTAATTTATTTCGTTAGATTTAAATTATATTTAATTTAGGGGGGTGTTAGGGTTAAAGTTAGACTTAGCTTTAGGGGTTAATAAATTTATTAGAGTAGCGGTGAGCTCCTGTCGGCAGATTAGGGGTTAATACTTGAAGTTAGGTGTCGGCAATGTTAGGGAGGGCAGATTAGGGGTTAATACATTTATTATAGTAGCGCTCAGGTCCGGTCGGCAGATTAGGGGTTAATAAGTGTAGTTAGGTGGAGGCGACGTTGGGGGCGGCAGATTAGGGGTTAATAAATATAATATAGGGGTCGGCGATGTTAGGGCAGCAGATAGAGGTACATAGGGATATGTAGGTGGCGGGGGGTGTACGGAGCGGCAGATTAGGGGTTAAAAATAATATGCAGGGGTCAGCGATAGCGGGGGCGGCAGATTAGGGGTTAATAAGTGTAAGGTTAGGGGTGTTTAGACTCGGGGTACATGTTAGAGTGTTAGGTGCAGACTTAGGAAGTGTTTCCCCATAGGAAACAATGGGGCTGCGTTAGGAGCTGAACGCGGCTTTTTTGCAGGTGTTAGTTTTTTTTTCAGCTCAAACAGCCCCATTGTTTTCTATGGGGGAATCGTGCACGAGCACGTTTTTGAAGCTGGCCGCGTCCGTAAGCACCGCTTGGTATCGAGAGTTTGAAGTTGCGGTAAATATGCTATACGATCCTTTTTTGGAGCCTAACCGCAGCCATTCTGTGAACTCTAAATACCAGCGGTATTTAAAAGGTGCGGCCAGAAAAAAGCATGCGTAGCTAACGCACCCCTTTGGCCGCAAAACTCTAAATCTAGGCGTTAGAAAACATGGTAGTTAATGATAATGTTCTACTGGCTAGCATTGATGTAGAAAGTCTTTACTCTAACATCATGTATGACCTAGGACTTGAGGCTGTGAAATATTTTCAAAAAACTGTTAATCCAAAGGGAAGTTTGAAAGATGACTTCATTATTGATTTATTACATTTTTTCCTAACACACAATTATTTTCTTTTCGATAACAAAATATATGTTCAAAAAAGGGAACAGCGATAGATAGAACAAATGAGCATACTAAATCAGGATGTCAATTCATATATGAAGTATATGGATTTATATTTAAGGTATATCAATGATGTGCTAATACTATGGTCCGGCACAAAAAATGATTTTCTAGACTTCATGAAATGGTAAAATAACAACATTTACGGAATGAAGTATACACACACAGTAGATGAAACAAGAATTGCATTCTTGGATTTATTGATTATCAAAGATAATGATGGTGTTCTGAACACTAAATTGTATAGAAAGAGCACATCAACGAATAGCCTGCTTGAATGGAAAATAGACTTGTGCATGGTGGAAAAATTTGTTTCGGTTCGGATCGATTCGGATGTTTTCGAATTTTGGTTCGGATCGATTCGAATTTGGAAAAATTTATATGAATTTGTTTCGGATTCGTTTCGGATTAATTCGGATTTGAATAAATTTGTCTGGATTCGGTTCGGTTCAGTTCGGAAATTCAGAATTTCGGTATGTGTTAGGTGGGATGTGCTGTGTATTAGACTAGTATTATGTACTGTATATTAGGTGTAACCCATAGCAGAGTGATATAACCTAATATACTCTACAATACTAGTGTAATCCATGGCCATCCGAATGTAACGAATAAATCCAAACTAATTCGGATGTATTCGGTAGATTCTGTACTATCGTAATTTGGAAATCCGAATCGATCCAAATCTCCGAA